>NW_027495069.1:0-215519 GCF_021521415.1 Bidens hawaiensis | reverse complement strand
TTCAAATCAAACACGACTCCAGCTTCAAAATTTCGAATCGAATACGAACTTAGTAATCGAATTTAAAAATCGAATTCGAATCCATCTTCAAAATTTAAAAATGCGAATAATTTAATTCGATTAGAGCATCCATACTTGTAATCTATGCAGCCGATATCGCCAGGTGATATATCGGTTATCAGTCCCTTGATAAAATATCGGTCAAAATATCGATACCGATAATATCAGCGATACTGACCGACATTTGACCGATATATCACCGATATTCCCGATATCAGCGTTTGAAGTCTTAATTATCAAATTTTAGTGTCCAATGTTAGTGTTTTAAGTCTTAATCAGTTCCTACTTGTTACGATTGCTAGTGTTTTACATGATATTAAAATTACTGATATCCCACTGATATCCACCGCGATAACCGATATCGGTCGATATTTTTCCACATTAACTGCTTAGCTTGTAACCAACTCAATATCAGACAAATTAACTGATCAAATCAAAGAATTGAGTGTCAAACACATTAAAGAACTTTAACTAATACACAATTAACCTGTAATTAGAAGGCGAATGAGGCCACCGAGACGGATTCCGTCTCGAAACAGGAAAAGTATGATGATCAAAGTAATCTCTCCAATCCAAAACAGCATCATCAGTAGCAACCAGCATACGGCTTCCGTAACCCTCCGAAGCAGGCGAATTCGTGTCACACGCGTACCGAAGCCTCTCCGCCATCGGCAGCTCTTCGAAAAACAACGAACCCACTGTCCTAATATCATCCAGCAACTGAACTGAAACACCATGGTTAATTACATTAAACGCACCCCAATCAGTGCAAGCTTTTGTAATCTGGGTCAAATCCGTGTCTCCGGCGAGGTCAATCGTCGGGATTTTATGGCCGGTGGCCGTAGCGTTAGGTAGTTTGGTTGGTCGGTGCTCCGGTGGTTGTATGTACTGCGGCGGTACGGATGATTTTACATCGTTTTGGGTAATTGATTGAACTAGCATCGGTTCCATTCGGATGAATTAGAAATAGGGTTTCAAAACTGGGTTCAAAGCGTATACACTCGATTCGATTTCAATCTGACGGGTCGGATCCGAACCGGTTTCAGATGAGGATCCGATTTGATGTGAAGCACAAACTTTTAGTTGGATCGTTAAGTCATGTAGGCTATAGGGTAATAGCAGGCTTTACAATCCATTTCTCACAGGCCCAGTTATGATATATTTGTATGAATTGGTTTATTACTTTAGGTTTCAGGATCAAATGCGAATATTCTTAACATGAAAACAATGAATTTTAATTATGAGACGTTATAAGTATTTGTTGATTTATATTTTGTTATTATTATTAGGTTTTTTTTCTTTTGTTGTTATTATTTTGTTGCTGATTCTGATTATTTTGTTGTTATTATTAGTTTGTTTTCTTTTTTATTATAAAAAATTACTTATGTATATTGGTATTGTGGTATGTATTGTTTCATACGTCTTATTTTTGGTATATTGGTATTGTTTTCTACATTCTCATGTTGAGATTATTTTGTACATGAACCTTTACTTATCAAGTTTATGATTATTTTCACTAATAGGTTACTCGCTATAATGTCCAAAGTTTACATGTGTGAGAAGCTGATAGGGTCAATAAAAAAAAGAAACCTGCGTTACCCGATGCTTACAGAGCATGATTATGCTGTATGTGTTTTGAAGATGGAGCTTAACATGCGACACAAGGAGTGTGGGGAATAAGGCATACTGCAGATGTTGAAGAATGATTGAATCGTATGAAATTGATCGTGATCTATCAAGTTGTTTCGAAGGAAGTGATCCTTTTGATAGAAGAGACGGATTCAACAAAAGAAGCGTGAGAGACGCACTGAAAGGCGCACATGGATGCCGAACGGGTAAGAGAAGCGAGTCTCCAAACCTTGAGATGTGACTTCGAGGTGATTTGCATGAAGGAGAATGAATTGATTAATGAGTTTTCCACTTTGATCGATAGTTGCTCACTTGGAGCCAAAGAAGCATGTTGAGAGAAGCTTCTTGAGATTGTGGGTATTACCCTAAGGCTTATACATGTTTTAACATATATCAAGCAATTTGGTGCCCTGAATCACTACAAGAATAAAGGCTTATGTTGAGGACAAATTCAGGTATGTACCGAGGACATGCCCTAATTATAGGCCATTTCTAACCTATAGCCATAGGACATTTCGTCACTATCAAAGTTGTCGCCATAGTCTCGTTACAATAGGACCATAGAGTCCTTACTACAAGGGTCCTCATTGTAGATGGACATATAGTGAGGACATGTTGTCACACCCCCAATTTCGACTAATGGAGTTTTACCGCGAGGCATGTGACATACCAGGATCTAGCTCATTCGTTATACCAAACAATCAAATTAAAATATCCAAAACATTTATTTACGTCTCATTCAAACATGAGAACACAAAATCCAATCCAAACAATTTAAAATTTTTGCGGAAGCGTATAAGTAAATGGTTTAAAAACAATGAACCATGAGTTCAAAACATGCACAACCCATCAAATGTAAATAATGTGAAATAAAAAGTTCATCCGACAAGTGTGACTACAGACACATGCAATGCAATCCGCTCCTTAGCACATCTAGCAACTTGGGCAAGTATAAATACTCAAGGGTCAACACGAGGTTGGTGAGTTCATAAGTTGTAGTAAAAAGTAGTATATATAGTATAGATAGTATACGTAGCATAAGTAGTGTATTTGGATTTAGCACTTTTCAAATATACCAGGGTAGCTAACCCGTTTACAAGCTACTAGACGTTTGAACCGAAGCTGACTGTCTGTATGCCTTCCTACCAGGTCTATCACAAAACACTGGCGATGTACGTCAAGACAATTTACACCCGTCCGACCTCCAGTCAAGTTATAGTGTAAGGCCCCGTTACCGGTAACCCTACTTTCGTGTTGGATTTACTCATAAACACAGTTCTAAATATCAGAGTTAATTAAAACATTTACGCGGAATATAAAACTTTCATAAAACATTACAATATTTCATAACTTGTCTCAAAACGTCCTTTGTCTTTCACATTAAAACATTAAAATTAAAACATCGTAAGTCTTCAGATGCCAGGCTCTTATTCTTCTGCCATGTGTCCCCGCTCAAGCCAGCTGTCTCATCCTACTCACCTGCGTGCATACTAAAAGTCAGCTACGCAGAGTGAGTTCTAGTTAATCACAGAATCACACAATACATTCTTTACACTTCATACTTAACCTCTTAACTTTCTTTCACACACACTTAAGTGCTTTTACTTTCATTTTTACCTTCATACTTTCTTTACATACATAATCATACGTTTTAAAGAGCCTTTCGCCCTATAACCTCACAGATATTATAAGGGTCTGGTCCCTAGTTTTCGAATATTAGAAGGGTTCGATTCCCTAACATCACAGATATTATAAGGGTCTGGTCCCTACCATCACAGATATTATAAGGGTCTGGTCCCTAGTTTCGAATATTAGAAGGGTTCGATTCCCTAACATCACAGATATTATAAGGGTCTGGTCCCTAACATCACAGATATTATAAGGGTCTGGTCCCTAGTTTTCGAATATTAGTAGGGTTCGATTCCCTCTTCGTTCCATACATTATACCCCGAGTATTTTTAGGGCTCGGTACCCTTTTCGTAACCATACAACCATACATCATACCTCGAGTATTATTAGGGCTCGGTACCCTTTTCGTAACCATACAACCATACATCATACCTCGAGTATTATTAGGGCTCGGTACCCCTTTTCGTAACCATACGACCATACATCATTATTTCCTTCTTTTATTATCTCTATCACGTTCATACGCATAAGCATTCATATTATACTTACCTTATACATAGCATTACAACCTGACAGTACGTGCAATATCCGAAGATCGTTCACGTACCATCAAGCAATCATTCTTACATAACACATATATCACATAGGGCATACACTTATCACTTAGGATAAATGTATTAACAACACATCAAGTATGCACACAGCCCCGAAAACATAACAAGGAATGGGGCTAGAAACTCACCTGAACACGGTTACGTTCACCGTTAATCGTAATTCCTTTCTTCAGTTGTGCACGGCTGACTGTATAACAAGTATACGTATCAATTAACTATCACTTCTCATAATGTATGTCTATCTTTATATGACCCACAACGAACGGGGGTCCGGGGGCAGCGCCCCTGGCAGCGGGGTCTAGGGGCGGCAGCCCCTAGCAGGGTCCAAGGGGCAGAGCCCCTGGCTGGGGTCGAGCTGCCAGGTCAGCTTGGAAAAATTTTATTTCCATTAACTGTCTTAACACATTTTTCATTAGATTTTTAGTTTACTTCCTAATCGAACTTGGCTTTAGGCGAAGTTAAACCTTAGGCGAACTTAGCTTTAGGCGAAGTTAAACCTTAGGCGAACTTAGCTTTAGGCGAAGTTGTCATCAGGCGAACTTGGCTTTAGGCGAAGTTGTCATCAGGCGAACTTGGCTTTAGGAGAAGTTGTCATCAGGCGAACTTGGCCTCAGGCGAAGTTGTCATCAGGCGAACTTAGCTTGCAGGCGAAGTTCATCAGGCGAACTTAGCTTGCAGGCGAAGTTCATCGCTTTGAAGGCGAAGTTGCCCAGATGCAGGCGAAGTTGCCCAGACAGCCGCTGTTCGGTTTCTTTCCAGCATTTTGAGCGATTTTAACACCCTTGCTATGGTTCAATATCACCCACTACGCTTCCCGACCATTTTCGGTCGCTTATACACTAAAAAAGCTTGGATCTTTAAACTTCAAAGATCAAGAATCATACCTTTTTGGGCTTGTTTGGATCTCGTTTACTTGCTAGTACACTAATCGCTCTCTCTCGGACCTGCCCGACTCTTCCCTTGGCTCGGCCGGCCGGCGGCGGTATGCGTGTGGTGTGTGTGTGTGTTTTGGGGTGTTAGGGAGTTTGGTGAAAATGAAGATATTTTGGGATTTTGGGGGTATTTATATCCCTGAAATCCCATTCTCATTTAACCCATCTCAATTAATCCACGTCCAAGACCCGCTCCCTACCCGATATTAATTAATTACGCGAAATCACTAAACATAACTTCCTTTATTCATCATTAAAATTTTTAGGATGTTACATATAGCAGGTGGGGTTTCTCAAACCCAGCAGTACTACTTAAATTTCCCCGCGATCCTATCCTAACGGTTCATGGTATGTAAGGACTTTAAGTGATATGAGGGTATTGTGACATCCCACATCGGTTGGGGAGGAGACCTAAGCCTTCTTTATAAGGAGGTGGATACCTTCTTATCATAACGCGTTTTGGGCGATTAATGGTAGTGGATGAGAGGAGAACTCCACAGTTAAGCGTGCTCCGGTGGAAGTAGTATCAGGATGGGTGACCTCCTGGGAAGTCTTCACATGGGCAACCAAATGCAAATCCGTGAGGTGATGGTGGTACGTCCCGGCCAAAGCGGACAATATTGTGGTGCGGCGGTAGCTGGGCTGTTACAGGCATCTAGTATACACTTGCGATATATAAGAAACTACATAAATCCAAAGTAAGTCGCTGCGTTTTCATCCAGAAAACCAGTATGTAAGTATGTCCATGTTTTCAATCCAGAAAACAAGTCGTTGCATTTTCATCCCGAAAACCAGTATGTAAGTATGTCCATGTTTTCAATCCAGAAAACAAGTAAGGAAAATGTATGTTGTTTTCAATCCAGAAAACAAGTATACGAACATAGTTTTGTTGTTTTCGATCCAGAAAACAAGTATACGAAAATAGTTTTGTTGTTTTCAATCCAGAAAACAACTAGGGAAAAAGCATGAACTCACCTGGTGACGCATGTAATAGACTTTTCTCAAAATCCAAAAGAATGCACTTGACTCGTTAAGTGTTACCTAGTACAAGTGTTTAAGTTATGAGAGTGTGTTCAATAACACAAGACTCTAAGCCTCACGTATGGACTCACACACAACCACAAACTTGACCCGAAGACTCGTTGGTGATAATAAGTAATTTCAACTGTACCAAAAAGTCCTAACATGTATCCACATATCATATCATGGCAAAGCAACTAAATATTCATCATACAACCTAACTTATGATCATTCAGTTCACGAGACAGATTTTAGCATGTACAAACTGATTTTATTCACTATGCAAAACTCAAAGATAAATTCTACAAAATTTATCACAGTAGAATATATGGATTAGGTTTCTCAGACAATTTTTATTATATTTTTCATACATAAAAAGCTCACAATAATTCAATCATTATAGATAGGTACAAACAGTGTAGCAGATTGCACAACAAAAAGTATTTTCATGGTTCTCTCAACTCATTTATGCAAATTATATAAGGCCAATTGAATTGTCTCATAAACTTATAATACTAAGTTCCAGAAGTGGAACCAACCCATTTGGCTTTTTCAATCTCAAGTTATTATGTTGGGAAGTTAGACCAGTAAACATGTTCCCGAATCAGACTAGATATGAAATCTTGTAAAATCATAAAACCTATCTTATGTATATCAAAAAATTACAATTCATAACTTTATGGAAACTAGACTCGACGAACTATATCCTAAAATCAAGAATTTATTAAAAACCATCATTTATCATCAAGTTACAGTCGAAACAATAAGCGAGTACAAAGCTGTCAGCAGTCTGATTTCAACAAAGATCGAATGATAATCTTGTATACGATAACCCTAATGTTCTACTACACCAATAAACGAACAAAAATTATCACAACCATCATAAAACCTCCATATTACAAAAATATTTCATATCTTATTAGGGTTTTTCAACACGAACAATAGACAAACACGTAAACGAGTGATTATTGATGAAACACTTACAATTAACGATCAAACAATGATGTTGATGACGCCTAATCTTCCTAATCACCCACAAGCTCCCAAGGTTACCCAAGAACTCATGTTTCTCATCCAATGACGGTTGGAAAGGGTTATGGGGTGATTAGGGTTTGAAATAGGAATGGCAATGGGTCGGGTTTAGGTATTCCCAAACCCATACCTGGTTATAAAACCCCATCCCAAACCCGTCGGGTTTTAATCGGGTAATTACCCGTCGGGTTTCGGGTTTCCTATCGGGTTTTGACAAAATACCCGTTGGGTATACCCGGCTCAAAACCCGTCGGGTTTCTACCGGGGTTTTGACAAAATATAATTAATCGGTTACAAAGATGGTTACCATATAAGTAAAATATCTTAAATAATTGACATAAACAAGTGTCGACAAATAATATATTTGGAATATAGTATATATATATATATATATATTAAATATACTAAGTTATATCGGGTACATCGGGTAAATGGATCTATGTTATCGGGTAATCGGGTATATTAGAAATCCCAAACCCGTCCCAAACCCTAACGGGTCGGGTATTACCCGCCCCATTTATGTCGGGTTTCGGGTTTTCCCATCGGGTCCGGGTTTAATTGTCATCCCTAGTTTGAAAAATAGGTTTTAGACAATTTTTCCTGACCTGGTCGTCCCCCGAGTCGCGCGAAGGCTGATGCCTCAGGCTACGAGATGCACGGGGCGCTTCTAATGGTTTTTTTTTTTTAACACTAGAATTTTAACAACTAATTATAATATGGAAAAACATTTAACACATAATCAATTATCATGCAATAATTAAATCATACAAGTTACTAAATAACCGGTTCGACATTAATCACCAACGCATACAATAGGATTCATGTGTGTGACTTGTTACTGACTCGTGTAAATGCTGTGTGTGACGTATAACATAACGGAGTTGGGTTAACGGTGTTAATATGGAAGTGCGAGGTGTCACACATGTCGTCACGAAACGTTTGTAAAAAAATATAATTAAAAAATAAATAAAATCGTATTTTATAATATATTCAAATTAATCCAAAAAAATATATTTATGTTTTACCTATAGTGTCGTAGCGAGGAAATGACGTCTCTATAAGTGGACCTAAATATAAATAAAAAATATAAATAATGATGATTAAATAAATGAGGAAATTGTACAGCGAGGACGTGTGAGTATACCTATAGCGACGACTTGTCCTCACTACAGGGTTTAAATTTATTTAAATTTTAATAATCCTTGTTTTAAACCGCAAAAACCCAACAATAAAACAAAACTGAACCTGTTGAACATTATAAACAAAACTACAAATTAAATCGTCCTAAATTAAACCATCCATTCAAACCAAAATATCCAAGTTAAATGAATTCAAACCAAAGTATCAAGAAGTACGAACTACAAACCACTAAAAATTAAACAATCTAGCTAATCATCTTCATCCTCACTAATACCATCATGATTAGGACCACCACGTTCATGTCGATATTTTTTCTCAAGATCCTGGCGCTTTTGTTCTATTTGTCTGTTAAAATCTTGTTGCATTTGTTGTCGCATTTGTTGTTCCAATATTTCCCATTGTGCATTCATTTGCAATTGAACTTGTGGTTCGAGTTGTTTTACAAGGTCTTTTCTCACTTCATCCGTAATTTTCAATATTGTTGTGGGTGGGAGTGCATTTACTCGAGGGCATATCAGGAGTTGGCTTTCTCACAACATGATCCACGCCTTTCTCATAAAGCACGCTTCATACACTCAATATCATCGAAGGATGAATCATCAGACTCGCTTTCCATTCGCTGGGCCTCTTGTTGATTTTTTTTACTACATTAAACAATATAATAAATGTATGTTAATTTTTTTAACTAAATTGTTGCTAATACATGATTTAAGCTTTCCGTCACGACATAATATTCTGAAATACTGTCTTAAACAGGTCATGGCATGCTCGGGACCTCAAGTTCGTTTAGTCCATTTGTTTTTTATTTTATTATTAAAAAATATGTTATAAATAATAAATTTTATTGGTCAATATCTTATGCAAATTTAAAGTTTTACACCTTAAGTCAAACAAGTTATGTTTGGGTAACTTGCAAACACGCGTGTCATGTTCGAATCAATCCGTGAACATGCCTGTCGTGTTCAGTGCCACGTGCTAATAATTCTGTATCCATATTATTGGTCTTAATTCTTTTAATGTTTTGTTAGTAATCTTACCATATTATATTTGGTAATAATTCCGCTCGATAATACCTTCTCCGGACTAAGCTTTATCCATCCTCTAAATATAACTTCTCTCGAGTTTCATAAGAAGATCCAACAATCAACAAATGTTAACACGAACCAAAATTCAACATTTTATTACGTACAAATGCATTTTCAATCAAATTAAATAAGTAACCAATGCAACAAATTAAGATTCACTACTAGATAACTGATCATTTGCAACTGTTGTTTCGGTCGCAAATACCCTTTTACGACCGAATTGCGATCGGTTTCGACGGTCAGTTAAACCTTGGTCGGGAATTATTTTGCGACCAATTTTTGCAATAAAAAATGTTGTTACGACGGATTTTACGACTAAAGTTTCAGTTGCAAGTTTAGCAACCGGATTTGCAACCGAATCTTTTTTGTGACTGATTTTGTGACCGAACATTTAACAACCGATATTGTGACCGCACATTTTCGTGACCGGTTTTGCGATCATAAATTTTACAACCAATTTTGAAATTGAATTGTTTAGCTACCAATTTTATTTACGACCGATTTTATGATTGAACTGTTAGTGACCACATGTGTACAGTTTTGCAACTGAAGTACTAGCCACCAAAATTGCAACCGAAACTATTTGCCATGGATTTTGTGCATTTGTTTGGCGTCTTATGCAATTTGTCGCAATAAATCTAAAACAAGTGAAGCTAAATCTATCCAAAATAAGATAAATAAATATAAACTTAAAAGAATTTGTAAATTCATAAACTTAAACGTACGTGATAAATATTAAGTTTTTACAAACAAATAACTACTAATGCTAAAGTTTTCATTCGATAAATGCATGTAGTAATGTAATATCATCAATCAACATCTGGTCACACAAGATGCAAGTTCATACAGTTGTTTGTGGGGATTAATAACGAGATGGAAAAAGATTTGATATTCCGCCCATCAAAATTTCCTCTCCCCCACACATTCACAAGTGGGATAAGTGATGCCCTAAACACATAAATGGGCCCAAACACACACTTTTATGTACCCCACGTAGCTTTAAACTCTTATATAAACCTCCACCCCAACTCCATATTTTCATATTCTTGTTCTCCAAAGCTCAACTAAAAAACCAAACATAAAACGTTATCTAGCTAGCTAGTCAAGAACTAACTAAAGATATGTCTGGTGTTTGGGTGTTCAAGCAGAACGGTGTGGTTCAACTAGTGGAGAGCCCTGGAAGTGATTGCTTTCAGGGTTCGGGACGACGTAAGGTCTTGGTTCATGTACCAACGAACGAAGTGGTGACTTCGTATGGTGTGCTGGAAAGAATCTTGTCATCATTAGGCTGGGAAAGGTACTATGATGATCTTGATTTGTTGCAGTTTCACAAAAGATCGACTGTGCATCTCATTTCTCTCCCTAAAGACTTCAACAAGCTCAAATCAATGCATATGTTTGATTTAGTTGTCAAGAACCGCAACATGTTTGAAGTAAGAGACATGTAGTACCTGATTGTTGGCTAGGTCTTTCCGTTTGGATTAAAAAGCGTGTGTGTCGTGGTAATTCTGTGTGAATTAGTTTGTCATATCGAAGTTATTTAGTGGTTCGCTTCCTTTGATCGGTTTGAGTGGAAGTATATATCATATATGTGTCTATTGCTGACAAAGTAAGCCAAAGTTTAATTATGGGTTGTCACAATGTTTGAGTGCAAAATGGACCTTAAAGTTGAGTTTTTATTTTTGTATAAATTAAGAAGCTAATTTCATGTCCCTGCCGGTAAATCAAATAAATCAGTATTTTGTGTGATGAAATATCAAGTTTCCGTGTGACTACAAGTGTGCCTATGTATACAATATCTCATTTTTCTGTTTGTATGTATAGAAATATGATCAAATATGGTCTAGGAATGAAGTATTTTCTTTTCGGGACCAGTTATACATTTTGACATCTAATCATATGTCATTTCAAACAGTCGTCCAGATAGAGTCACACAGCCGTTTTGACCATAGTTTTCAAAATTTGACCGCTTATGGTTAAAACAACCGTCTAGATATCGACCGAATGGCCTCTCTAACAAAAGATTTTCAAAGTTCGACTCTCATATGGTCATAACGACCGTTCTAACCAATATTTTTCAAAGTTTTTTTTGGGGGTAAAATCGGTAGTCTGAGTGTTTGTGGACATTCATTTTGTGATGTGATATCAAATGGGGTGGGTATAGCCATTCGGTGATTAAACGGCTCATGAAACTTTTTTTCCATAACAACAAACGTTGATTGTGGGCCAAGCTTATGCTTACATGATAAGCATTCATTTTTAATTAATAGCTTGAATTTACAAACTATGTGTTTCAATTTAATAATATGGTTATGCTTCGAATTGGACCACCTCATGGTTTTATACTTCTATCGAGCTTTAAGCCATTTAACCACATAGATACATGAAATTGGCCGAGTTTGGTTATTAAATATGACGATTATACGTTAAAGACCCACGTGAAACATGGCTATCTCTATCTACTTGCAGGCTTAACTAGCACCATTTGGAACATTCGGATGCAAAATAATATAAATAAGAAAATAAATTAAGGCTTAGAATATATGCCCTTCTTTTATTATAGTTATAGGTTATCTTTAATTAATGGGCAAAATATAAAATCATAATGGCATCTGATGTTTATTTATTTATTTATTTATGTGTGTTTGATTTACTACTATGCCATATTTTCCATGTTACCAATTATCTAATGCCATGGTGGTAATTTTTTTATTTAAAAATTCGCCAAAAATTCTTTGAAAATAAAAATGTCTTTGAATCCATAATACAACGTACAAACTCATATCCCTAAAACAACAATCAAACTGTATAATAGTGAGTTTCCAAAATAAAATCATGAAACATCTTTTGAATGGAGGTATTTGTTGGACTTAATTGAATCAAATAACACTGATATTTTTGGTGACTCTTTATTACTCTTTTAATATTATAATAACGAAAATCACATAAAAAACAAGAACCCTAAATCATCTATTTATATTAAAACTCTAACTTACTCACCATGGCCGGATGGAGGATGGCGCCGGTCGGACCGTCGGCCGGGGCATGTAATTTTTTGGGGCCAAAATTTTTTGTATCTATATTTTTTATATATACATTTAAAAATATAAAACTTATAAAATATGAATTGCTCTTTACAATCTCATAATTATTTGGCCTAAAATTCTTTTTTATCCATATTTCATTTAATCAAGTTCAAATTATTGGACCCAAACTAAAACCAAAAATTAAAAAAAACAAATAAATAAAAACCCGATGCAAAACAAAAAAATAGCGGTCGATTGAATTTCTTTTTGGTTCCTTTCTTCTTTACGAATGCTGAACAACGACTAACCCAGCTGACCACCACTGTTGATTCGCTGTTAACCGCCAGGCTCCTCCATGGTTGACAAAGCTAGCCATCATGGACCAAGCTATTTTTTTCCCAATGTTATGAGAGTTTCACGGATCATTGGTTGATCGTTAGTTATTACGGTATTTGATTTTGATAATATATTTTTCTATATTTATTGTTATAACATTAAGTATCGTTTAAAAAATTAGCTTATATATTTCGTACTCGTTAAGGCTATGGGCCTTTTTTTTCGGCTTGACCGAGATATTTAAATTCTCGAAGACGGCCCTGTTACTCACCAATACTCTTAAATAGACTTGAACAAGGAAACAAGATAAATTAATTAAAATACACGTTTATCTCTAAAATCGGGGACTGAAGCACATGTAACAGTGTCGTCTAATAATTGTGTTTGCATACTTCATCATTATATTCTCATTCTTGATTATCTCGGTCACCAACTTTTAATCTTTTAACTGTTTTCCTTCCTGATTTAACCATTTAGCTGTTTCATGAGTTGTGTACTATCAGGATTAACCGTTTTGATTGCCAAGCTATTTAATTAATATTGTCTCATATTAAAGACAATTAAATCATTATTAATAAAATAAGTAAAGAACAATGCTACGGATTAAGATATATTATGTTTGTAACATCAATCAACATCTATACAGTTGTTTCCAATCTTTGTTTTTTTGGGATTAATAATTAGAGAGAAAGATTTTGGATTCCCCTCCATTCAACACTTTTACTCCCCCACACATTCACACGTGACCCGTGGGGCAAGCGATGCCCTAAACACAGTCACTTTCTCTACCATAATGCGCCCGAACATACACTTTTATGTATTATTTATATGTCCCACGATGCTAGACACACTTATATAAACATACTAGATTTTATCCCCCGTATTACGGGGGGTTGTTTTACATTATTCGTTTTTAATATTTATATATGTATATTTGGATTTTAATTTTATTTATTGTAAGAAAGTTAATAATTAATATACTTGAGGTTTGATGATGAAATGGTGTCACAAATAAATGATATGTTATAATTCGGTTTAAAAGCTATCTGCATTTGGTGATACCCATTACCCGTTTATTTTCTTTATTATAAAATTGTTTCTTAATTATAAATCATATCTTTTTTTAAAATAAAATAGGATATTAATTTTTAGTATATTCCTATTTGATAGGATTTTCATATCAAATATTTGATGAGATTATTTTTTAATATAATGAGATGTTATAACCCGCTTAAGAGCTATCTGGGTTTAGTGAGACCTTTACCCGTGAATTCGGGTCAAATACGTAAAAAGCCTTCATTTACAAATAAAGTAATCTGATAGCTTGAGAGAATGGTTGTTTTACATTTTTCGTTTTTTAATATTTATTTTTTGGATTTTAATTTTCTTTATTGTAAGAAAGTTAATATACTTAGGGTTTGATGATGAAAGGGTTTCATAAATAAATGATATGTTATAACCCATTTAAAAGCTATCTGGATTTGGTGACCCATGACCCGCTTATGTTTTTACTATAAAATTGTTTGTTAATTATAAATAATATCTTTTTCTTTTTAAATTGGATATTAAATTTTAGTATATTCCTATTTTGTAGGATTTTCATATCAAATAATTGGTAAGATTAATTTTTAATTTAATGAGATGTTATAACCCGTTTAAGAGCTATTTGGTTTTGGTAAGACCTATATCCATAAATTTGGGTTAAATCAATGATATTTTTTCTAGAGGGCAAAAGAATTCGCATAAAAATCAATCACATCGCACCAGAAACAAATCACATTGCACCAGAAACAACTCGCATCGCATTAGAAAAATCAATTCGCATCGCATAGAAAACAATTCACATCGCATTGAAATTCTAATCGCATCGCATAAGAATTTCAATTCGCATCGCATACAAACTAATCGCATCGCATTCCATGCGTTTTGTTGTCCACTTAAACCCATGCCTTTGTCTTTACCGGGACAAGTAAGATCCAACTATTATTATTATTATTATTTTGTATATAATCTAGTGGAACCCACAGTCAAGACCCGTTTTATTTTAGATTTTACCGGATCAAACCACCCCAGCTTGACTTAAACCTCATAATAGCAGATTAAAACATTGTTGCACATTTATCATGAACAGCTAAGACGATCAAGGATATTGTTTATCCACCTAAATTTAAACATCAAAATATACTAAGCAGCCATTAGATACGATTAAGGTTCAATTATTCAACTAACTAGCTAGTGTTCCCTACTACATGACATACCCTCGTTATCAAGCAATACCTTGGACCCATTACCACACATGATTTTACAAGTTTCCATCTGTCGGTTACATACGTCGTGTCTCTAGTTGATCCTGTTCTTAATGGTATGGGACGCAAGTAAGAGGACCACGTATGACTAACAGCGGGATGATCACTGGATCATCAAGATTTTACTTCACTGTAATTGATGTAAGCGAATGTAATGATTGTAGTAAACTGCGGGTTTATGCTTAAAAGCTTTTATTTATTTAAATATCCGAAGATACCCAGATGAACAACCGTAAAATGACCCGTGGTCTCCGAACCCGAGGCATCCCATCAATACAGGATTTAAGGCTATAAAACCATATGCCTATGAAGTGTTAAACACTAAACTAGAAGTGTAAGTTTTAAGTTTATATCACCGGCTACACGATATACTCTAACGTTTAAACCTACCCAAGCATCGTATGATAGCGTATTCAGATTTCTTTAAAATTCATAATTTCTACAATCAAACTAAAAATGAGGCTTGAGTATGGCCTGACCTTTCATCTCGTATTTAATACAGACTCAACATGTTTTCCACTAAAAATCATATTTATCGATAAAAACCAACTATCAAACTGCCCTTTCATTCTAAAGGCTGAGCCTACCGACACATCCCAAGTTAAGTGCGTGTTCTTTAATTATATCTTATTATTAGTAGTTTGAAAAACCGATTCCCGATAAGTATCCTCATCTCCCATTTATACGCAAAAAGAAACAAAATCAATGGACATTTTTCAAAACTTTTTTCTTTTTTTTAATAGATAATTAAAAACTAAAACGAAAAAAAAAACATATGTATTCTATCCCCACACTTAAATATTTATTGTTCTCAATGCAAGAATAAGGACGAAAAATAAAAAGAAATTCGAAATACAAAAACTAAAAACCTAAAAACCAAAACCAAAAATAAAAATAAACAAGCAAGATAAATAATGGAAAAGATTTAGCTGGTAATATGCGAATGTCGATATGATGCCAAAGTCTTCTTTCATAGCTGTCCTCCAACTCCGAACGTACTCAGCAAACGGTATCTCCTTCTCTTACTCACGAGCGGAAGCGGTAAACACATCAAACAGTATCTAAAACATATCTTATCAACTTGATATATGTTAAACTTTCAAAGTCACCAGACCAACCAACCCTAAACAATATATAATATGAATAATAGCAGCAAATAGATAAATAAAAAGTATATGGCTCCTGCTTCTCCATCCCCACACTTGAATGTTGCATTATATTTCAAAGGGATGCTCTTCTAGCTCAAATTCTGCAAAAACTTAAAAACACAAAAACAAAGAAAAACTACAAAAGACTACGTTAGTGACTCGACAATTATACAAACTCCGCGGAACCTCCCCACACTTGAACTTAATCAGGAGGTTTCTTTTTGACCTGGACCCTATCTAACCTGTTCAGTTCCACCCGGTACTTGTTAAACATTGAAATTTTCTCGATGGAATTAAAAAATGATTTAAAACTCTTTAACGGGTCAGACCACCAAAATTTAAACTTACCTAGTAAGAACCGGATGCATGACATATATCGAGAAGACTGGTCGTTCTTGAACTTCAATGGCTTCCTCTTTCCTTAGACCATCTTCTGACTTGCAAATTATTCCGGTTTGCAGATGTTCTTCTCTTCGCATTCTCCCGTGGTTTGGATTTATGAGCAATATTATCAGTGCCACGGGCCTGCTGTGATGTTCTTCCACCACCACCACTTCTATATCTTCTAGTAGGGCTTCAAAAAATGCTAAGTCACCCTCCGAATCGAACTCACCTATCTCATCATATTCAGGAAACCCTTCTAACTCCAAATCCAAAAACTCATCCGCCTCACACAACTTATTCTCAACCTCTTCCTCAACACCGAACATTAACTCCAGTGAATCTCCCAAATCCACTTCCTCCTCTATCTCTTATTTCTTCAATAACGACCTCTGATAAGTAGCCCACTCTTTTTCGACGATGTCATCATCAGAGTCACTCCAGTAATTAGCATTAGTAACCTGTTGTCACACCCCGTTAAGCGAATTGCGGAAGCGTAAAACAGAAATGCAACAGATACAACTTATATCAAATACATTGTTCATAAAGAAACATTACTAACTAATTTACAATCTATTACATCGTTCTAATCTCTTTTACAAACTAGGTGATACAATCAAACCGGTTCTTCAATTACTTTACTTCAAACTCAAATGCCTACGACATCAATCATCAGCCAGACACGTAACGCACAGGAAATTACTTCTCATATCTGATTACCTGAAAAGCATGTTAAAACAGGTCAACTACGAATAGTTTGTGAGTTTCATAAGGTTAACAAAATCAGTCCTGCGTACCACACAGTCATAGTTTGTATGTACGCGCGTATGTAAAAATATGTATTTACGTTTGTATAAATATGTACAGCCATATCCTTGTGTGTGCATATGCACACATGTAAGTTTATAATATAAATTCGAAATTTCGGTAAAATCGTGATTGTTTGTTCGTACTATCTGTTTCCAATTTTCGTGTTTAACCAACCACTGTGGACCCCCTTCCTCCCACAACGGTTCCACATAAACTCAACAACTGTGGCCCCCCTTCCGCCCACAACGGTCCCGCGTTAACATCAACCACTGTGGTCCCCCTTCCACCCACAATGATTCCACGTAAACTCAAACATTATATAGTATACACGCAAATAATTAGTATATTCTACACATAGTATTTCCTACGGCTAATCACATAGCATGTATATAGATACATATACACATATAGTATTTATCACGTATCACCAAATACTGTGGCTCCCCATCCGCCCACAATACGCATAATCACATTATTTTCTTAACGTTCATGTCATAATCAAGTTCGTTCGTTTAATAAGTTGCAGCAGAACTTGGCTCATAGGACATACTCAACTTTAGTTTATAAGTTGCAGCAGAACTTGGCTCATAGGCCATACTCAACTTTAGTTTATAAGTTGCAACTCCCCCCCTTCCGTCCACAATAGCCCCATGGTCATTACAGACCGCGTTATTTCCTCAACCTGTTGTGTTTAGCATTATATAGCGTATTTGTATAAACATGTTGTCACGTATGATTTCATTATGCTTTGGAATTCGTAGTGTTTCCATTTAATATATCAATCACGATAATAATCACCTTTCCTCAGCACGTAGTTTATCATTATGTTTGTAGGAATTTTTCATATATGAAGGTTCAGGTATTTTTCGTTCTGAACCGTTTTCAGATAGATAATGCATATGAACATGCTTTTCACCCCAAAAGTTTGTAAACAGTTTGAAAAGAGGGGTCATGAAACTCACGGTTTTGTAGGCACTCAGTGCGAGATCAGCACGGGGTTCGTTTCCCTTGCTATCACTTAGTCCCTATAGTCCATATTATAATAATATTAATATTTTAATATTATTATAATCTCAGTACTAAACTGGGCTGTATAACTAATCTGGGTATAGCTGGAATGCCCAGAAAGTGGCAATAGGCTTAGGTTGTGATGTTGTTCAATGTCTAATACTTAAAACCGAATTTGGCTCAGATTCTCGTTTTCCCAGCTGGGCCAAGTTGTTCGTTTACGCGTTCAGAAAATAGTTATGGGAAAATAAGCTTGGGTAAATGTATTGGTTAATAAAATGATTAAGTTATAAAGAAGGATCACATACTGGGGTCCCGGATTAGCCACGGGGCCCGTTTCCGTTTATTCAGTTTGATTTGAGAAGAAACGCGCATAATCCACCCGGATTGTCTAGATTTCTCATAGAAAAGTTTGTTTTTACTTAATTAATCCGAAAATATGATTTTTGATCACTCTTGGTGTTTTGATATTCCCGCAGGTTCGCTAGTCGCGAACTTGCCGGTTTTTATAAAAATTGAATTTGTTTAATCTTTAAATTAGCATAATTAATTAACCGTTAATTATTAAATTATGAAAATTTAACCACTTATCAATTAAAATATGTAGATTTTTATAAAAATATTTATGGAATTATTTACTGATTTATTAATTTATAAAAATTCATTTTGTCAGCTATATTTCGCCTGAAAATCGTCCGTTTACCCCAAACAATTTCCAAAAATTCCATAAAAATTCCTGAATACTCAAATCATGTCCCAAAATAATCTATATCAATTCCAGAATGTAAAAAGCATGTTCAATATTCTTTTCGGCCCAAATTCGGCTATAAAAATTCGCACGAACGCATATGCACAAAAAACCTTTAGACTTCTCCAAATGATCCCAAAATTCATATGTGATCAAAATACATCAAATCTGAGTTTCCAAAAACATTTCATAATTTTTGAAGTATTTTAGCTATTTTTCCCAAATAATTGTCCCAATTCGGTAATAAATTCGCCAAATATTCACGGATGGTTGAAAAATTACCAAATTTGAACAAAGACTTATTGACATGGTCGCTGATGTCCCTGAAAAATTTCAAGTCCTAAAAATATGCACATCACAACCTTAACCTAAATAGCCCGTAAGCGAGTGTTTCGGTATTACCTTAGCGGGTTTGGCTCGTTTCCGACTTTTTAATCAAGTTTTTAGGTTCTTGTGCTTCTAATCAAGCTAGGTACAAGTCCTATATCACAAACCAAGCAATATTTCATCAACATAACAGCCCTTAACTTAGGGTTTTGGCTAGTGCACAAAAACGAACTTTTGAACCGTAAAAACGCCGTTTCAACCATTTCATCCGTGTTTATGGCCAAAAAAACTATCAAAACAGGTTCCTTACCATGTGTTTGATCAAAACATGTTTATGGACCATTTTTAGGATTTTTACACGGTTAGGAATGATTTTTAGTAACCAAGACATGTTTTTATGGTATTAAACAAGTTTAAACAAGTATAAAAGCTACTTATTTAAGTTGTTTACCTTAGGATTTGAAGGTTTTTGGCTGGAACAGAGCTTATTTCCAGAGTTTTCAAGAAAATGAGGCTAAAAATATCTTGGATCTAGTTTAAATATGAAAGGAAAACAAAGGGGGGTGGGGTGGCGGCTGCGGCCGGAGCTCCATGGGCTCATTTTGGGCCCATTTTGGCCCAAGTTTCTGAATTCTCAAGGCCAAATACGAAAAGCCAGGTCCAAATTTAGTTTGGGTTCGGTTTTTGGCGCGAAAAACTTATCGGGTGCGTTAAACAGCGCGAAAACGAGTGTTTTTCGGCTAGTTTTGTGTAAAATTGTAAAAACATACTATATATTTGTAAAAATCGAAAATATTTTCACGGATCACTTAAAACATTTCAAATAAGTGGTTGGTAAGTCTTTTTCAGCTTAACGGATGATACAATGCTTGGTTTGTAACTATCTTTCGCGTTTAAATCTATAGCGGGTAGTTAAACGAGCATGTTTTCGTTTAACTTGTTTGCTATCAAACTAAAGCCATATTACTAATATTTTAGCTTGTATAGATCGTATATCAGTTATAGATGGCCCCTCGGGATATCCAGTTCATAACCAGACCCGTTTGGTTATTCGTTTGTTCGTTACGCAATAAGCGGTTAAACGCTTATTCGAGTTTGTAAGTACTAAGGTGTAGTCGGTTTTGCCACGGATGTCACACCTGTGGAACCAGAGGTGGGACTTCATCGTCCATTTTCGTCTCCGTTACTTGAGTGATTTCTTCATCTGACTTGTTAACATACTCCAATGACTTCAATCTCTTTTCTTCCTCCTTTTCTTCATTCAATCTCCTAGTAATGCTCTCTAATGTACGTTGGAGATCTGTAATAACGCTCTGCCAATTTTTCAAGATGATATCATGCTCAGCTAACTTATGTTGGGAATCTGAAGCCAGATATTGAGCCATTATATTCTCCAAATTCTTCATACTTTTCTAGGACAAACTATTCTCATCAGGGATGTGATAAGATTATTGATCATCGAATTGACCCTGACTATGCTGAGGCTGCTGATATGGATCATCCTAATAACCGGCGGAGGCTCCTGCATAAAATTTTGTTGCGGCTGCACAAGGGGGTTAGTATAATAATGTGCCAAACACCCCACATATTGAGGACATATAAGCATAAAATGGGGTCCACCACAAATCTCACACATATCTACGAGACTCAAAAGAAATAAAAGACACGAACAATTAGACTCCTACGACTAAAAATAAAATAAAACAAAGTAGACTCCTACTAAAATACTTCTAAAGAAAACTAAACTATATTAACCTAACTCTTACGACTCAAAAACAAAACAAAATAAGTCTAATCAAAGCTAATAACGCAATCGACAAGAGTCCCCGGCAACGGTGCCAAAAACTTGATGTGCTTGAAGTAGTTTAATGTTTATTAACTAAATTAACTAAAAATAAACACTAAGTAATACTCTAGACTCTCTAAAACTCGACTAAACTACTAACCGGCAAGTGAACCGATCGACTCTAGTAAAGCTAAGTAAGTCCGGATATCAAACCCACGAAATTCTTTAAATTACGTTTATTAGCTAATTAGACTCGACTACAAAACACGACTTTATTAATTATATTTGTTTGGGGGATTTAAAATGCTAATTTAATACTATAATTGAGAACTAATAAATAAAACAAGTAATTTAAACAAAAACGAAGTTTGTTTATGAAAAGAAGATGATGATGAGAAAACTACCTAGGCTAAACTCCCATAAATTTCAGTAATGAATTGACCTGGGAAAATATTTAGTTATGGACTGGGATCGTAAAATAGACACTTATAAGAAAACCCGAACAAGACCCCTGACCCTTCTCAAGAGAAACCTATGGATAGCTAACAAGTTTTAACGCACACCAGTGTTAAAAATCAAGTTCGCTTACGGTCACCCAATTGTTTATAATTTAGTTCCTTTATACGAAATCCTACCTTACAGCGTGGAAATCAAAGGCAATTTACTATACTTAATTGATTTGATAAACAATAATAAATAATCAGCCATAGACAGACTCCTTACGAAGAGCTAAATCTAGCAAGATTAAATAGTAAAGACTTATCAATAACCTAGCACTTTATAGATTTTAGGTTAGCAGCACACTTAGGTTTATTTGACAATATTATTCCTATGATCTTATCATGACATCAATTATAAAATAATCAAAAAAACAAAATAATTGACCTAATAGCAATCCTATCATATGACAAACAATAATCAAGGAAAACTATGGAATAAAACTCATCAAACAATCCTAAGTATCCATATGCAACAATTAATTATAGATAAATCTTTTACTAAATCATAAAAACCATAACGTAAATAAATCCCAAAATCAAATCAAAACATCAAAGTAAGTTCATCTTAACCTATGCAGTTCATGCAATTTAGCCTAGCATCTTAGGTTTAAACAAAACAAAAAAATAAGAATTCATGGCGATAAAATAATGAAAACGGAAGAAACAAAAGATAAAACCCGTGTTCTTCGCCTTCAACTAATACGCGCAATACCAGCTGATTATTCGACTCCAAAGTTTCCGGAAACTGCTCTCGGACTCCTCGAAACCCACCAAATTTGTCTGGACTTCAAGGTATGCTTAATGGTGAGTTTAGGGCTCTTTTTACAGGCAACAGGGGTCCAAAAATAAGTTAAGTCAGCCAACAAATGAACTTTTTGGAAACTGCACCCGCCGCGCCGCGTGGCGGGCTCCTCCCTCCCCGTCGCGTGGCGCTCCAGCCAAAAGGGGGGGGCTGGTCCATCTTGTCTGGTCCGGTTCACTCCTTGTTCGGTCTGGTTCGTTTCCTGATCCTTCGGTTCTCCGGTTCGGCTTGTTTTTGCTCGTTTTTCGCCCTCTTTTGACCGGAATTAAAATCCGAAACCTAAAACATAAAAACCATGTTAGTAGTATACAAATCTTATGAGAAACCGAACATAAACTAATAAAATATTAAATAAATGTACACGGGATTAACATATATTAAACGCTATATCAAAGTGTTTGTTCAAGTTTGTGTATCCTCATGGTTTGCTTTAAGAAAATCTTCAAAAATACTTAAAAGTTACGGGTTTAATTCAAGAAATGGTTTGGAGTATGTTCTTGGTGAAAATCTCATAAAAGTTCAAAGTGTTCTTGTTAAAGTTCTTGAGATTTCATGTTGAGAAGTTGATAAATTTGACTCTCATCGCATTCTCTCAAAGTGGGAGCGGTTGTATTAACCTTTAACAAACTGACAAAGTAGGTAAAAGTACAAACAGTTTCCAAGAAAGATATTGTTTCTAGAAGGAAAAAGAATTCGCATAAAAATCAATCGCATCGCACCAGAAACAAATCGCATCGCATCAGAAACAACTCGCATCGCATTAGAAAAATCAATTCGCATCACATAGAAAACAATTCGCATCGCATTGAAATTCAAATCGCATCGCATAAGAATTTCAATTCGCATCGCATATAAACTAATCGCATCGCATTCCATGCGATTTGTTTCCTAAATCATTCGCATATCATCCCATGCGATTCGTTTTCTTGAAACCATTCGCATCGCATATCATGCGATTTGTTTGAACTTGTTTATTTATTCGCATTTCGTGCGACTCGTTTGTTCTGTTCTTGTAAGATTTCAATTTGAAGACTCTTTGTATTAAGAACCTGTTTGCAATCATGTATACCGACTCAGAATTATTAAAGAGCTACATGCTTCTTGAGAATCAAGCTGGTACAACAACCAAGCCTCCAAATTTCATGACCTTGGAGGATAATTTTACCGATTTCAAGTAGAGGTTTAAGAATTTCATTTTGTTGACTGAATTACCTTTGATGAGATGTTTTGAGATTGGTCCTCATGTTCCCATGACAAATACTGCTACTGGACCCGGGCCAAAACCCGTTGATACATGTAATGAAGATGATAGGAAGATGTTGGAAGAAGATAAGAGATCATTTCTTACTCTCACTGTGTGCCTGTCCAATGAAATTACTGAAACTCTTAGAGAGCACACTCTACAAAAGGTTTATGGGAAGGTCTGACTGAAAAGATTGAAGGTAATGTAGAAATTAGGGATAACAAGAGGGCAACATTGAAGGAGGAGTTTAATATGTTCAATTATTGTCAGGGTGAAAGTGTGAGTGACTTGATTAAAAGATTTGAAAAAGTTGTTGGCACGAATGAGAGTTGCTGAGGTGATCATCATGAACTCTGAAATAAACCACAAGTTGATGAATTCTCTACCATATTCATGGAGTACTAATACTGTCACTATCAAGAGAACAACAAATCTTAATGCTATCTCAACCACGGATTTGATCTCTACAATTAAATCCTTTGAATTGGATGATCAAATGAGAATAAGCAACCACCTGAGCTTTCTGAACCAAGAAGGAATCAACACTGGGCCTTTATCAGTCAATCTCACCAAAACATGTATCCTGTGACCACACCCAAGTTTGCTCCACTGTGCCTCCTCAGAAGACTGCATTCGTCTCTGCTGGCAATCCATCTGTTTCGCCAAGTTCAAGTTCAGTACAAGATGTAGTAAACAAAGCAGTTGAACAAGCCTTAAAGGCACATAGGATCAACTCATCTTTTAAGAATCAGTCAAGCTCAAGCTGCTTTAGAGTCCTTCCACTCCTTAATGACTCAAACATTGCATTGGTTCATGCTTTCTTGTCTAGTCATGAGGAGTTAATGCAAGGAAACCTTCTGCCCCCGTCTTTTGAACAAGGTGATCTCCACGATATTAACACAAGGGACCTGGAGAAGATGGACATTAAGTACCAAATGGCCATGGTAATGCACCGGGCCACAAATTTCATGAAGAAGTATGGGAAAAACAGCTTCAAAGATTCAGACGCCAAAAGAATCGGGTTCGACAAGGAAAAACTTCGATGCTACAATTGTAGTGAAATGGGCCACCTTGCCCGGGAATGTACCAACTCGCCAAAGCCAGCAGACGACATCCGAGTCACCGATATTTCTGACGAGGAAAGTAGCAAGTCAGCTGAGAAGAAACATGTGGAACAAAAGCCAAATCCGTTAGTCCCAAGAATTGGAGGAAATCCCCACAAGGGCAGTTCAAACTCAAGAGCCTTTGTCTCTCAAACAGAACTCCCAACTGGAGTGGACTGGAATGACCAATTTCAAGAACTGAAGAACCCGCTGAATATGGCAGAAATGGCCTTCACCAACTACAATGAAGCTTCATCTTCTTCAACTGCAAGTCCCGGCACATCACCTAACCATGAGGTAAACCACAACTTGTGCACACAAGCTTGCATACTCAAAGTTGCGTTTTATAGACAAAATTATGATGATGTTTTGAAAGAAATTTCAAAATTAAAGAATCTAAATACTTAATATGTAAAAGCTAATAAGATTTATGTTGAAAAGATTAAAGCTCACCATGATGATGTTGCAAATCTTAGACTAAAAATATTTCAATCACAAAAGGAACTTGAATATTAAAAAGACATAGTTTCAAAGCTAAAATATGAAATTGAAAATTTAAAAAATGAACTTTCAGTTAATAAATCAACTTTTGAGAAACACGAAAAAGCAGTTGAAATATTTGAAATAGCATCTGATCAGTTAGATGAGATTATTGGAGCTCAGAGAAGTGTTAAACTAAAGGCTGGGCTGGGGGTATGATTATACGGCTGTACCCCCTCCTATGAATGATAACTATACAAGCATGCCCCACTTTAGTTACAACACTACTCCAGAGGAAGAAATGTCATATGGAATTGGTAAACTAACAAAACCCGTGAAGTTTGTTCCTCCAGTTTCACAAACTCCCACTCTAGTTTTACCATCTGATAAATCTAATGTCAATACAGTAGAAACTCGATAAATTAATACTCGATTATTTAATAAACTCTCTAAGATAATATTTTTTGCCGGTCCCGACTCGGGGATAGGGTGCTAAATTAATAATTCGCTAAAATTATAAGATAATACATTTTTGATAATTTCTTTAGACCCCATATAAAATATAAATTAATAATTCCTTATATATAGCATATTACATGAATGATTTATGAAGGTTTCTTGAATGACTCAATTGTCTTTTGTTTTTTGTTGAAATCAATTTCCCCTTGAATCTCGTCTCTAATTTTCCTTAGCATAGTAAGAACTTCTGGTGTTGTTTTCTCATAGCTCAACAAGAAATTGTTCAATGTGATTGTCGCTTTAATAGCTTCATTTCGCGAAGGGGGCTCCATTGTTGAACTTTCATCATCTTCTTCATCGATATCATCTTTATTAATTCTAATTACGCTTTCAATAATTTCTTCATCAGTCAACAACTGTGCAACTACATTTTCTTCTGGGTGAGTCAGAACATTCTACTATAAATTAATAAAATATTAATTAATATATAACTTAATAATTATTAATTTATCGATTAATTAATAACTCTTTTAATTAATAAATTTTGGTGGTCCCAAGTGTATTATTTTATAGAGTTTCTACTGTATCTCTTGTGTAGCAGGTGTTATAACTGAAAGTGGACGTGGGAAGGTTAATATGGGTTGTGAGACGAAAGGAGTTTTAGAACCTCGCTTTGAGTCTGTTATGGAACTAAATCAATCAATTCACAACCCTGACTGTAATAATGTATGTAAATCGATGTTAGATAATCTGGTGTCCACTTCAAATTATGTATTTTGTGAAAGTTAGACAAGTGAAGGTTGTACCACCGATTTTAATGAAAATGAATGTTTGTCTTTAGATTCTGATTGCGAAACAATTTTTAATGAATCTATTGATAGCAAGGTTGATGAGAAAAATATGTCTGCTTGCTCATCAACAAGTTATAAAGTTGAGGATAACAACAGTGAAAGAAAATGTTTTGAAAATGAAAAACCAAGTACTTCATGTAAATATGTTCCACCAAATAAACGATCATTTTCTCAAACAACCAATCATTTAAGAAATCCTCAGTCATACAACTTCTGTGATAACAACTACTATGGTCATTATTAACAAGATTTTGTTGATCCTTATTACACAAATGTGTTTTATAGTCATGCTCCTTTCTAGGGATCATCTTACCCACCGCACCAATCACATTATAGTTCAGATGAGTTCTATAGCACTCCTAGGAGAAAGTGATGTTTTGTGTGTAGTCACTCTTCTCACCTTGCCAGACATTGCAAGCACTGGTTCAAGTAACAACTTGATATTCAAAGGCGGCTTAGTCAATCCCCAAAAGGAGCTTTTAGTAGCCATGATTCAATGACTGATCAAGTTGATAGTGAACCCAGTGAAATGGATGTGAGATCCAAAGTAAATAAAATAAAACATAAAAAGAAACCTTTTTGGAAATCCAAAAAGGATAAAATAAAAAAAATCCTAAGACTACGAAGTCTGAGGATTCACCAAAAACTGTTTTAAAATCAAGAAAAGAAAAGTCCAAAATTGCCAAAACCAAGGAACAAGTTTTTGCTTGGATTTCTAAGGACTGTTCTTCATCAAGTGAGGCTGCACAAAGAAATAAATGATTTTCAGGAAATAAAATTAAGTTTGGTCGGTTTACGGTTGACCATCCCGGGACAAAAGTATCCCGGGAACCCATGTTGATATGGTCTAAGATATACAAATCATTATATAAATATTCTCTACACTTTTAAGTGTTTGTGAACCAAGTTTTTATTGAATATTATTAATATTTGGTTCACATATGAGTTTAATGGTTTCTAGAGACTATGAGCTAAAATGGAGCACTTTTGCTAAACCTGAAACCAATTAATGAATAGTTGAATAATTTATCTCATTATTATTATTATAATTCTAAAGTTAAAAGAAACAAAATAATAAAAAAGAATTAAAAATAACGTAATCATTTATTTAGTTAGAAAAGATTAATTCTATTAATGTGATTATTTAAATTACAAATATGCACTAAGTCTGTCTTTCGTGTAGTTACAACAACAACAAAACAAAACGAAAAGAAAAGAGAAAGCATGGCATTAGTGGGCTCCACCGAATTAGAAAAATCAACTTGGATGGAAGAGGTATCGTTGGTCCATGAGAAATTGTTTTGTCAAGCCCGATACACAAATTAGGAAAGGAGTAAGACACAAGAAAAAGAAAAGGGTTTTAAAAAGGGACCGGAACCCTTGGATTGGAGGGGGATTTTACATCAGACAATTATCGGACGGCAGAAGTGGAGACGAACAAAAGAGAGGCTCACGCAAAGAAAGAAGAAAAGAGAAGGAGCAAGCCTTGGTTCAACCAAATAGCATCCGGGTTCAACACCTACTCATCCAAACGCCTTTATTATTCGGTTTGAATTTAATATTTTTTGTCATGAATTTATTATTTGAACCTATTTATTATCTTTTGTTCTTAAGTATGGTTGTTGGCTAAACCCTTAGACCGCCTAGGTTATGATGAACCTACTTTGATGTTTTGATTTGACTTGGGATTATTTATCGTTATGGTTTTTATGTTTTAGTAAAAGACTTATTTATATTAAATTGATGCATATGGATGCTTAGGATTGTTTGATAAGTTTTGTTCCATAGTTTTCCTTGATTATTGTTTGTCATATGATAGGATTGCTATTAGGTCAATTACTTCGTGTTTTGATTATTTTATGGTTGATTTCATGATAAGATTATAGGAATAATATTGTCAAATAAACCTAAGTGTGCTGCTAACCTAAAATCTGTAAAGTGCTAGGTTATTAATAGATCTTTATTATTTAATCTTGCTAGATTTAGTTCTTCGTAAGGAGTCCGTCTAGGGTTGATTATTTATTATTGTCTATTGAATCAATTAAATATTTTAAATTGCCTTTGATTTCTGCGCTGTAAGGTAGGATTTCATTATAAAGGAACTAGATCATAATTAATTAGGTGACCGTAAGGAAACTTGATTTTTAATACTGGTGTGCGTTAAAATTTATTAGAAACCCATAGGTGTCTTCTTGAGAAGGGTCAGGGTCCTGTTCTGGTTTTCTTTTAAGTGTCTATTTTACGATCCTAGTCCATAACTAAATATTTTCCCGAGTTAAGTCATAACTGAAATTTAGGGGATTCTAGCCTAGGTAGTTTTCTCATCACCATCTTATTTATAACAAACTTTGTTTTCGTTTAAATTACTTATTTTCTTAATTAGTTTTTAATTATAGTATTAAATTAGTTTTTTTTAATAAAAACCCCCCAAATAAATATAATTAATTAGTCGTGTTTTGTAGTCAAGTCTAATTAGCTAATAAACGTAATTTAGAGAGTCTCGTGGGTTCGATATCCGGACTTACTTAGCTTTACTAGAGTCGATCGGTTCACTTGCCGGTTAGTAGTTTAGTCGAGTTTTAGAGAGTCTAAAGTATTACTTAGTGTTTATTTATAGTTAATTTAGTTAATAAATATTAAACTACTTTCAGCACATCACATGTCTATTTAAACGCTTAGTGCATGCAAGGTTAATCAAGGAGGACTATCAATAGTATTAGGTACTTAGATAGTGATTGCACCCGGCATATGATGGGAGACGAACCCTTGCTATTTGATGCTAAACCATTCGATGGCGAATTTGTGTCTTTCGTAAGCGACATGGGAGGACAAACTTCAAGTAAGGGAAGTGTTTCATACGTTACTTTATGCTTCAACAACGGTAGCCTCGTTCAAATGGCTCAACCACAACTTATCGAGAGTTTCTCAAACTAACCTCGTCCAACTGCTTCTCTCAAGTGATGGATCCAGAATCAGCTGTTGGGTCTCTGTTTGAATCTCTTCAACTTTGTTATACAACATGATGATTCATGCTTAAGATAGTCCATCTGACAACAACCTTGCTGACCTTTTCACTAAAACCATCGATCATGCCCGTTTTGAATTTCTGATCAAATCGCTCGGCATGATCAATTTTGATTAAAACAACCTATCTATCTTTTTGTTTTAAAATTGTAAATATTTTTCAAATATTTCACAATTTTAGATGGAGAAAATGAGTCAAGTTTAACTCACCAAAAAGATTTTCACTTTGTAAGTTTTAGAAAAACTAAAATCAGCGATTTGACTTACCAAAAATATTTTATGTACTTTTAAGAAAATCATAAAAATGTTTCTAAAAGTGCAATCCCGTTAAGAGGGAGCTCCTGTTTAGAGAGAGTCGGATAATTAAAACTTTTAAAATTTTGAAAAATTGATCTGACCCTTGGAAAATGATAAGAAACTATCTCTAACGATTTTAGCACATGAAAATAGTAGATCAAAAGCCAACAAGATCATTGCTTGATGTGTAGATAGGCTTGACAAATGAGTAAGTGTCATAGTGATATAAACTCAAATATATGCCTATGTTAGTGGTTACACGTTATGAAGCGGTTGCTGACTCCAACTAAAGCCATATCAATGAAGGCGGAAACGTAAATAACATGTTATACCCAAAACTCTCTTTTGCCTGATCACAGTTGTCTTATATCGTCGCATGTAAATTTTATTTTATTGTGTCAAGAAAAGAGTCAGAAAAGAAAAGAAAATTATTAGAAAAGCCAAGAAAAGAGTCAGAAAAGAAAAAGGAAAATGAAAAGATGTTTGTCTTAAGATTTTAACTAATAATTTATTTCTTCATTAATTTTGATTCAAGCCTTTGACTTTCTCTGCGCGGTAATATGGTATTATCCAACCTGACTGTTAAGGCCCTGAATCTTCTACTTTATTTTATTTTCTTTCTTTTGTTCAAGCCTTGGACTTTCTCTGTTTGTAGTCATACAAGATCTGATTGTTAAGGCCCTGAACTTTTGCTTTATTTTAATATTTCTAGATAGAGTCAAGCGTACAGAAATAAAGTGTCAAGTATGTCAATAAGCGTACTGTGGTCAAATAAGAAAGGTTTAAGTCAAGTTGAGGTGATATGTGAACACAAACTAAGCCCGAAGTATGATGGAGTCTGTAACATGTGAGATTAAATGGGGACCACACAAGCATTGTGCCTAATGCATACCTTAAAATATCACGTTGACATCAAAATACTTGTTAAGTTTATAGTGGACAAATTATATCTGCAATCGACTTTGGGTTATTGGCATAATAATGTCCAAATAGAAGTGTAATCTAGAACGTTAACAGATAATGTGATTCCATGTTGTGATCTTTCTCACAAAAATAATTTATTAAACTTTTAAGTAAATATCTTTGATATATAATATTAATTTTATCTTTACTCCTATCTTTTATTTTTTATTTTCTTTTGTTTTATTTTATGTTTCAACTTCAAAATATTGTGTATATATTTTTGTAATTTTAAAATATATGAAAATGCCAAAAAGATTTTAAGTTTTGTTGTGTTCGTACATATTCTATTAAACCTTGTTTTTTTTATTCAAAATCATGAGTTTTGTTGTCAAGGTCGTTCATGCAAAGTTTGTTGGAAACCTAGGACTTAAAAATATCACTTACAAGTTGAGGGACTGAAATTGAGAGGGTCTGTGAACAAATCTTATTTGTTCTAAGTTTTTTGTAGTTATACATGGACATATAGATCAAGATCAAGTCTGATTGGGGTTGCAGATGTTGAAGCGCTTAAAAGAAAACGAGAATGTGAATGTTGGTGGTTGAACCTAAAAAAGAACTTATTGTATCTAAAGATAAGAAAAGAAACCATCGGTACAAGTCAACAAAAGAATATTAGATGTCGAGCCTCCCACATTTGATGTTTATAACATTTGCTGTTGCCGATCCTTCCCAGAAAATAAGATTCAAGTCTACAAGAACCGAAAATAAAGAATTGTCCAAGATCTAGTCTCGTTCAAGATCTTGGATCGAGACAAGTACTAAGTTTCAAGAAATAAAGACGAAGCAAAGAACTTGACGAAGCATCCTCGACATACTCAATCCTAGAGGGAGATTGTAGGGCCGGTATTCTATATTGATTTTAGGATTGTGTATGTCGTTCTAGTTGCTTTTAGTCGATGTATTACGTACTCGGTACGTTTATTTTGTACGGTTAAAATGTAACTTTGGAGAAATAGGGAACCTATAGAAGGGTCACTTAACCCATTTCTCCACAACAACTAAAACTCAAAACAACTCTCATTCCACACAACTCTTTGGAAATAAAGTTTCTCTCTCTCTCCAACCTCTCCATTTTCTCTCTTTTATAATAAGAAAACTAAGATCTGAGATCCGAGTGTTGTCGGTGATTTTCGCTAACCAACAACACGGATTGATACAAGTAAAGTTGTGAGATCCTTCTAGAGGACCAACACATACGTTCATATTTAATTTTGTTCTGCAATTAAAAACCAAAACTTAAAACCCTTTCTAGCTAGTTAAGAACTAATTCAAGATATGTCAGGTGTTCTGGTGTTCAAGCAAAATGGTGTTGTTCAACTAGTGGAGTGCCCTAGACGTGATTCCATTCAGGGTTCGGGCAGATGTAAGATAATGGTTCATGTACCAATGAACGAAGTGGTGACTTCATACCATGTGCTTGAAAGACTCTTGGCATCATTAGGGTGGGAAAAATACTATGATGATCCTGATTTGTTGCAGTTTCACAAAAGATCGACTGTGCATATTATTTCTTTTGCTAAAGACTTCAACAAGTTCAAATCGATGCATATGTTTGATATAGTAGTCAATAGGGCTGTAAACGAACCGAACGAATACGAACTAGGCCTTGTTCATGTTCGTTCATTAAGAAAATAATGTGTTCACGAACGGTTACCGAACACTTACCGAACGGGATTTTATGTTCGTGTTTGTTCATTAAGGAAATTAATGTGTTCATGAACGGTTCACGAACACAAACGAACACAAATAAAATCGGCAGAGCCTAGAGATTGAGACCGATGCATTCATCAATGTGAATAATGAAAGCCTACAAACGAATCGAATGAACACGAACAATGGCATGTTCGTGTTCGTTCATTTAACTTTAAAAGAACATGAACACTTAATCGATAAATATTTATGTTCATGTTCGTTTACTTAAAAAGGGACATTTGTGTTCGTTTGTTTAAAATCTAAACGAACATAACTGAATAAAGATAAACGAACATGTATGAACAAATATAAATAAAAACATATACAAACGAACTTAAATAAAAATACTTAAATGAACACAAATTAACAAATATAAAACCTCTAAACAGATGACCTATCTAGATAATATTTAATTATTTTATATTAATACATAAACGAACATAAATAAACAGACATAAACGAACATAAACGAATGCTCATGAACATAAATGAACGAACGGAACATGTGTTCATGTTCGTTCGTTTAATTAAATGAACATAAATTTTTGTTCATGTTCGTTCGTTTATTAAATAAACGAACATAAACGAACTTCTTGTCGAACGGTTCACGAATAGTTCACCGAACGTTCGGTTCATTTACAGGCCTAGTCGTCAAGAACCGTAACATGTTTGAAGTAAGAGATATGTAGTGCCTTAGTTTGATTATAGGTTACAATGTTCAAGTGCATCATCTAAAATTTGAATTCAGGTTTTAAAGGGTTTAAGAAGCTAGTTTAATGTAGCCAAGGGGCAAGTCCCGATTGATAAACAAACACGAAGTAAACGACTACCCCTCGTTTATATTAATCAGAAAATATAACTCAAAATACAACTCTCAAACCCTAACTCAATTTGATTCTTAATGGACCCTAACTCGGTCTTCATGTAAGATCTGAAAAAAATATATATTGGTATTGTGTGATGAAACAAGTTTGTGTACATAATCAAAACCGACAACCTTGAATATGGAAAAGAAATAAACCACCTCGAAAGCAATTCACATCATTAATATCAAAAACACTATAATACTAATGCCTTTCACCGATGAACGAATTCATAAGAAATCCATATATAGGTAATATAATGTACAAATCAAGGTATGGTAAGTTGACTTTGAATGGATTATCAGTAATACTATTCTGACACATCACCGATGGAACTTTCATAGGTAGATTTGCATGACAATTTTTCATTGTTGTCCGACGTTTTCCCGAAAGATTAATGACATGCTATCATTAACATAAAGTTTAACAACAAATCACCAATGGGGGTTTTGAAACATTTACTAACGATATCCCTTTAAAAAACCGTTGGTAATATTCATTTTAGTTAAAAGAATATTAGTTGTATTCGATTTTTTGGAAATGAAGATTTGCAAAAAAAAAAAAATATTAATAATAAATAAAATAAAAATAAAAAAAATTAAGTAAGTCGTTCGTCAAAACTTTGTTGAAGTTCACCAAATCAAAAGATATAAGTATTGATTAGTTTAAGAAACATTCGACATTATCACTTTTATAAGCATAATATATCCATTACATAAATTGTTAATTAACAAGTGTCCAAACACCTAAGGCTGGCTATTTATACTCGATACACGAATACATGACACGTACCTACACGACTTTAATAGGTACCAGGTAAGGCCTTAACAGGTTTCGTGTACTAAACAGGTAGACACGAATCTACCTGTTAATTTTTGTGTCCAAACAGGTAAAATACATGCTTACCTGTTAAGTACATGTTAAGTACCTGATTATATTTTTATAATTAAATATATATAAATATAAGTGATCCTAAACCTTAAATTCCTAAAACATTATCACTTTCTCTCAGCCGCCACATTCTCACGACATTCCCAATAAAGTTAATACGAATAATTTAACTGTCGTAAGATCGATTTTAGCTCTTATCGTGTATTATCGTGTTTACCAGGTGTTAACAGGTTCGTGTTCATGTTTGGGATACAGGTACACAATAAGTTTCCGTGTCATGTACAGGCATACACATTTGGTGTTCATGTCTTATCGTGTTTGTGTCTTATCGTGTGTGGGTATACATGATATGGCAACCCTACAAACATCTATCAAGAGTGACAACATACTAACACTGAATAATGACTAGTCATATAAAAATAAGAGAAAATTCTCAAAATAGCCCATTTTAGAGAGAGAATCCCCAAAATAGGCTTTTTTTTCTTAAAATTTTTAGAATTTGGACTTGGTAGACGAATTGGAAAAAGATAATAATATAGGGGTAGCAGGCCAAATTTCGAAAGAAACTATGATAGGAGACGAGATTTGGAGAAATAATGAAGGGAAAGTCCAAATTTTTTGTAATCTTGGAGTAAAAGTTCAGATTTTTTCAAAACTTTTTTTTTCAAAAAACCGTCTTGAGAGACTGTTTTTTTATGTTTCCTACATTTCCCGTCCATATTTTCAAATTCTTGGAAAAAGAGATTTTGAAATCTCGTCTTGAGAGACGAGATTCTACCACCACCACTACCGCCATCACGCACCATCCATCATGAAGATGGAGAAGACGGTGGTGGTGGAGGACGGTGGGTGGTGGTGACGAATAGTGGTGGCGGACGATGGTTGTGGGTGGCGACGGATGGTGGTGGTGGAAGGTAGGTGGGTGGGTGGTGGGGGTGGATGGTGGTGGTGGTGGTGGTGGGTGGTGGCGGTGGTAGAGTCTCGTCTCTCAAGATGAGATTTCAAAATCTCTTTTTTCAAGAATTTGAAAATATGGACGGGAAAGGTAGGAAACATAAAAAAACAGTCTCTCAAGACGGTTTTTTGAAAAAAAAAAATTTGAAAAAATCTGAACTTTTACTTCAAGATTACAAAAAATTTGGACTTTTCCTTCATAATTTCTCCAAATCTCTTCTCCTACCACACTTTCTTTCGAAATTTGGCCTGCTACCCCTATATTATTATTGTTTCCCAATGCGTCTACCAAGTCCAAATTCTAAATAATTTTAAGGAAAAAATGACTATTTTGGGGATTCTTTTTCTAAAATAGGCTATTTTGAGAATTTTCTCTAAAAATAAATACTTTTGATTGAAAAACATGGCAACACTTTGGGCACATCGGATAAGGGAACACCAGTTCAGACGATGACGACGACTCCTAACCGGCCTCTTTATGTGGTCCTATCAAAAGGTCGGCAATGGTGAGAACACTCTACCTATTGATCAACATATTTTACATACACTGCATTTCATATTTAATTATACAGTAATTTTTTTACTAAATATATTACTTTAATTAGTTTATTATATTTTATAGAGGTTTCAAGAGACGAGAGGCCTTTGCCGAACCCTGTGCATAGAGGTTACAAGTCAAATGATGTTGAATTATTCTTCCCTCCATCTAATTTTCTCAATTGTGAAAGGTGCTCAATTGGTGCGATTCTTGGTCAACAAAAGATTGTAACTGACTTGTGTTAATTCATTGTAACTAGAGTTTTAACCAGCGTGCAGGTTGGTAATACCACGCGATGATAAAATCCAGAAGTTGTCGATTCCAAACGTTGAGACGGTAAGTCGACGCGAACTCAGTCGGCTTCGATTACGTGCGCTATTGTAACGGAACTAAAACAAAAATCATATAAAAATTGAGACGGACCAATAGGGTGATGTCGGTTGGTAAAACTTGAGCGTTGGTAAAACCCGACTGTTGTCGATCCCGAGCTTTGAGGCGCTGAGTATACGCAAATTTGACCAGTTTCCGTCACGTTCATTACGGTACAGGAACTAAAAAACAAAATTAGCATTCAGTCGGTCGGTTTTCAATACGTTCGTTATGATACTGGAACTCAAACAAACACGGTGAGTCCACGTGAATTCCATCAGTTTCCGACACGTTTATTAAGGTACCGGAATTAAAACAAAACAAAAAAGATACAAATTAATAACAAAATTGGCATTCGATCTATTTTATTTACGTTCGTTACAGACCAAAACTAAGACAAAACAAAATAATCTCTTACACCATTAAGGTGTTACCAAGTGACTCAATGACGTAGTTATGGCAACAAAAGGTCTTATTTAAATTAACATATTATAAAAATACAAATAAAATAACTAAAAAAACATACACAAAAAAAGCAAAAAAAAAAAAAAAACCGTTAAAGAAAATTCTGTCCAAAGAAAGGAAGACACAAATAAACAAACAAACAAACAAATAAAAAGAAGTCTGTTCAATCTTCACAATAAAAAATAGTAAATATATACCAAGAAGCTCTGCCTCATGTGTGCCTCCCCCGGAGATCCGGTGATGGTGCGGCAGTGTCCAGTGACGGGCGAAGGTCCGGTGACGCTGCAGCGGTGTCCAGTGACGGGCGGAGGTCCGGTGACGGTGCGGTGGTGTTGAGTGACGGGCGGAGGTCCGGTGACGGTGCGGCAGTGTCCGGTGACGGTGCAACGGTGTATGTTTAGAGCGGTGTCCGGTGACGTGCAATGGTTTATCTTTTTATGGTTTGAAGATGGTGAATGTTTTTATGGTTTGAAGATGAAGTGCAGAGAGAATGGGAATGAGATGTGAAGATGCGAAGATGTTAGAAATTGCTTATTTTTTAAGATCAAAGAAGGACTTTTCAGATTTTTTTTTAAACAAACAGTCTTCGGAAGCTTATGTCTGCGCGCCCGCAGATATAGGCCCCTTGCAGACCTTATAAGCAAAAACAAACATAACCTTTATCACACCAAACATTCAAATTATACTATATATATAATTCCATAATTACTGTTCTTTCTCTTGTATTTATATGTAACTTGGAATAAAGAATAGCAAAATCAGCCATAATATCAATTATTCAATATGTATCAAAGCCTTGTCAGTTATTTTTTTTATCCGGTGAAAAATTTTTCACCTTTTGTAATCAATCACATCTAGCAACCTTCTACTTCTACCCCAGCCAATTTCATACAAACTGCTATCACAATTACCTTCCTTCTAATCATTATTCTGCCTACCTTCTTCATCAAAATTTAGCCAATAGAATACACCAATGTGCTGGCAACAACACCACTACAAGCACACACATGATGGGAATTCCGACCAACTCAACAAATTGGCTATTTGGCTATTCAACAAAAATCATCTCATTTTCTCAATTATGTAGCGACAATAATTTTGTTATCAAGTTTTTTTGACTTTGTTTTAGCCATAAAAGATCAGACTTCCAAACTCGCGCTACTTAAATTAACGACAACCAACGGAATGTATGAACTCAGCTCCTTATTTCAACCCACAGTGTTGGCATCACATCTTGGGTCATCCAAATGATAAAACTTTTTCATCTTCTTTTAATTCTAACATTTCTATTTCAAAGAATAGTTGTAACTCTTGTAACATTAACAAGAGTCATAAACTCCCTTTTAATCAATCTACTTTATCTTTTAATGCACATTTAGAACTAATTTTCTATGATGTTTGGTCCTCACATATTGCTTCTTTTGATGGATACAAATATTACATTTTGTTTGCAGATCCTTTCATCGAATACAGTGACAGGTTCAGAATATTTTTTAGATGGTGCACTACTTTTAGATGCTTCAATTTCACGGAGTTGGATATAAAAATTTCGGGTCGGTTCAGTTCGGTTTGATGGTTCGTGCAAAGTTCATTACATAATAAAAATACGATAAAATAATAAAAAAGACAGTGTCATTAGAAATTAAAAAAACACATAATATAAATATAATGGTCTTTATGAATTTAAAAAAATTACTTATAGTTGTTCCCTACGAGTCTTCATCTTTTGAAATCGTTGCATTACATCATCGACCGAAACTTGTTAGAGAAATTCCCTTTCAATGTAACAAATGCAAGAATTGTTCATGTATCCATCACTCATCATATTACGTAAATCCGTTTTCACAATCCTCATTGAAGAAAAACATCTTTCATTACTTGCCGTTGCAATGGGCAAAACTAATGATAAGTTTATTAAATGATAGACCAACGGATAATCAATGTGTAATCTAGTTTTCACCATCATTTTGGCAAGATCACCTGCTCCATTCAAGTTGGCAAACTTCTTATCTTCTTTGACATTAGTAATGTAGTGGCCAAGTTCATATACAAGCTTGTCTTTTTCATCAAAATCAAAATCATACAGATTCATCTCGACCAACTTTAACAAGTTTAGTTTATTAAAAGCACTAACATTACAAGACAGACTCAAAGAACTCATACACGTAAGCAAGTTAGTGGTTGTCTCGTGAAAATGGTTTCCAAGCTCTTGCATTTGCATGTTGAGAACCATGTTGAAATTATTAACCACATAATGGAAATGGTTTCCAAGCTCTTGCATTTGCATGTCGAGAACCGTGTTGAAATTATTAACCACATAATGGCCACGATTGGTGATGCCGGTATACCTTCTTTGGTATTTCGGGTCAACATACTCGGTTTTCATATTAACCACTTCAGTATCATATTTGTCACAAAAGGATGTGACATCTTCCAAAAGCGAGTTAAAGCCTTGAGGTCGATAACTTTCTAGGCCTTGATTAGTTAACTAACTTAATTGCACTCAACATATCTTGATCTTTTCTTTGAAGTGCTTCACACAATGTGTTAGTAACACCCAAGACGTACTTCATCAAATGCAAATAAAATACAAAACTAAAAGTTTTCATGTATAATTGAAGTCCTCGTGCTTCACTTTTGTGAGCAGAAATCTCTCCCGAATTTTCTATATATTCAAGCACGTCAATAACACTAGGAAATAAAGTTAGCAAACGGAGAATTGTTTTTTCATGAGAACTCTAACGTGTATCCCCGGCTCTTGCAAGTGACAGTTCTTGGTTCTTTCTACTCCTAGTTTCAACTTTCGGATTCGATCCCAATCTTTCTCTTTGAATTCCTCTTATCAAATCTATTGGTTTACAAGATGCACCAACAATATTTACTCACTTCTTTAAAAAAATTGAAAATTTCATGATGTTTGGTTTTCAGGTCCACAACAAGTTGAAGTTGATAAGTAAAACAATGAACATAATATGCTGAAGAATTATCTTTTAAAGTTAAAGCTTTCAAACCATTAAACTTGCTGGACATGTTGCTTGCACCGTCATATCCTCGGCCTCTAACCCTAGCAATACTCAAATTGTGGCAAGTAAATAATTTATCAATTTCAGCTTTAAGAGATAACACTGTTGTTTCCATAACATGAACAAGGCCAATAAATCCCTCTTTTACAAATCCTAATTTATTAGCATATCTTAAAACCATGACCATTTGTTTCTTTTTAGTAATATCTCTCAATTCATCAACTAATATGGAAAAGACATCATCAAATATCTTTTTTAATACTTCTTCTGCAAAAAAAAAATTACAAAGTTCTTTTTGGGAGCGCTACTTAATATAAACTTACCAATTTCTTCATTTATTTCTCCAAACACTTTTAAGAACTCTATAAAATTTCCTCTATAGAAAGATTCTTCAGACTCATCATGACCACGAAAAGCTAACGAACTATTCAACAATGCTTTAGTAACTCTAGCCGAAGTATGTAGTCAGATTTTATATTGTTTTTTATATCAGTTACTGTATCAATGACCTCATGTATAGATTGAGCTAAGTTAAATAAGTGTTCTGTAAGACCCCCAAAACCCGGAATCAAATAGTTGGTAATCACACCATAAAAGTTCATATATAAATGTCAAAGTGATTTCGATTTATTACAATAAGTCTAGAGTGACACGCAGCAGAAAAGTTTTCAAGTGCAAATCCCAACCTGAGAAAAAAATCCAAATAAAATTCTAAAATCAAACGAAATAAGTTTCTGCAATAAATGAAAAAGTCTATTTTATTTTAATAAAAGTTTATTTTATACATATGTTACAGGTGTAAAGATACGAGGATGAAAGTTAGAAGACACGTAGCATGCCTATAGGATATTCAAAGAACAACTTAACATTTATTTATTTATTGTTTCAACTTGTATTATTTGATAAACTTGTGTATGCACACAAAGTCAGTTTAGGCTGAGTGAGTTCATGTTTTCATAATATAAGGAATAAAATAAGTTAATAAATATACGACTTTCATGAAAATAAGGCAAAATAATCATTTCCTCAGTCAAGCATGTAACACTGGCCTCCTCACCTCAAGTCATTAAACACGAAGTCAAGGACTTAAGTAAATTATCCTCTTGCCCCAAGAATAGTTAAACTGTTAGGGGACTCCTCACCTTAATCCGTAAAAAGGGGAATAAGGAATTTTTATCCTCTATTTGACCCGGTCAAGGCTTAACAAAAACATACACATCGGTGGCCACACACACATACAATTTAGTCAAATATCAACTTAATAAAATCCTCAAGCATAGACAATAAATAAATATATAATTTCAAAATATACAAATATAGTAAAGTCTATGCAACATCATCCAAACAGTTAAAAGGGTAAAAACGTAGTAAGGTGTGCATGCTAGCCCAAAACATAAAATTTTTAAAAAGGGGCATCATGAAACTCACATGATACGGATGACACAACTATCAACAAGCTAGAGAACCGCTAGGTAATCACTCAAAATCAAAAGCCTGCCAAGCTATAGCACACAACAATCACTAACTAGACCTTATTGACTCGCTCATTCTACGAGACGTTCTAACATGATTGGATTGAACCGAAGCCTCACCCACGTACACTTAATTTCATATAAATCAGCCCCCCCTCCAAATCCTTTAATTTACCAAAAATTTCCCTTAATTAAAATCGGGGACAAAAGGGTCTCAAACTACACTCGTTTCAAGTTAATTATGCCGAATTCGCGCGTTAATAACTGTTTAAGTAATAACCAACCATATCATCCCCATGCTGATAAGATTTAATGTTTTTCAGACAATAAAACCACACGACACTACACGAGCTGATTGGGTCAACAATTCCCTTGTACAACACACGGATTAACGATTAAACGAGAATTCACGCTCTAACTACCCATTTGAGTAATCACCAACTAAATCAGTCCCGTTTTGATAAAAAATTAATATACATACATCCTACATATCACTATAATACTACATGGTCTGATTGGGTTGGATAATTCCCTCAAACAACTCATGTGTAAGGCCCCGTTACAGGTAACCCTACTTTCGTGTTGGATTTACTCATAAACACAGTTCTAAATATCAGAGTTAATTAAAACATTTACGCGGAATATAAAACTTTCATAAAACTTTACATAATTCATAACTTGTCTCAAAACATTTATTGTCTTTCACATTAAAACATTAAAATTAACACATCATAGGTCTTCAAATGCCAGATTCTTGTTCAGTGCCATGTGTCTCCTCAAGCGAGCTGCCTCATCCTACTCACCTGCGTGCATACTAAAAGTCAGCTACGCTGAGTGAGTTCTAGATAATCACACAATCATACCATTCACATAACATTATATTCTTTCATTCATACTTTCATACTTTCATACTTTCTTACATTCATACTTTCTTACTTTCTTTTGTATTAACTTACTTTCATATCTTATGTTATAAAGAGCATTACGCCCTACATTCCTCGAGTATTATTAGGGCTCGGTACCCTCTTTCCTCGAGTATTATTAGGGCTCGGTACCCTCTTTCCTCGAGTATTATTAGGGCTCGGTACCCTCTTTCCTCGAGTATTATTAGGGCTCGGTACCCTTCTTCCTCGAATATTAGTAGGGTTCGGTTCCCTAGTTCTCGAATATTAGTAGGGTTCGATTCCCTCTTCGTTACCATACAACCATACATTATCATTTCTTTCTTCTATTATCTCTATCGTTCATACACATAAACATACATAACATACTTACCTTATACATAGCGTTGCAACCTGACAGTACGTGCAATATCCGAAGATCGTTCACGTACCATCAAGCAATCATTCATACATTTCACATTATCCACATAAGGCATACACTTATCTCTTAGGATAAGTGTATTAACAAACATATTGAGTATGCACACAGCCCCGAAAACGTAACACATAAATGGGGCTAGAAACTCACCTGAACACGGTTACGTTCTCCGTTGATCGTAATCCCTTTCTTCAGTTGTGCACGGCTGACTGTATAACAAGTATACATATCAATTTAACTATCACTACTTATAACATCTTTCTAGTCTTAATTACTACCCACAACGAACGGGGGTCCGGGGGCAGCGCCCCTGGCAGCTGGGTCTAGGGGCGGCAGCCCCTAGCAGGGTCCAAGGGGCAGAGCCCCTGGCTGGGGTCGAGCTGCCAGGTCAGCTTGGAAAAATTTTATTTCCAATAACTGTCTTAACACATTTTCCATTAGGTTTTTAATTTATTTTCTAAACGAACTTCACTTTAGGCGAAGTTAAACCTCGGGCGAACTTGGCTTCAGGCGAAGTTAAACCTTAGGCGAACTTGGCTTCAGGCGAAGTTAAACCTTAGGCGAACTTGGCTTCAGGCGAAGTTAAACCTTAGGCTAACTTGGCTTCAGGCGAAGTTATCCTTAGGCGAACTTGGCCGTAGGCGAAGTTATCCTTAGGCGAAGTTACGCTTGAAGACGAAGTTACACTTGAAGGCGAAGTTCATCAGGCGAACTTAATCTTGCAGGCGAAGTTATCGCGCTGCAGATCTGTTTGCCCATAAATCCTTCGTTTCTTAGCCAAATAACTCGATTTTGGTATCCACGGAATCGTATGATCGGCGCCTACAAATCCCAACCATCAAATCGGCCTAAAATCGACGTTTTAGGGGTCCGATTTGGGCAGTTTGGGTTTCGGGTCCGGTTAACCCATCCAATCCTAACCATTTTCAGTAATATTAGCTTTGTTGGATTTGTTCTTACCTTACCAACTCAGATCTATCAACAAAATCTCGGGTCTCGGCTTTGAATCTTGATCGGTTAGAATGTGTGTGTTTTGAGTGTGTGAAGAAATAGATGTAAATGAAGATATTTTTGGGATTTTGGGGGTATTTATATCCCTGAAATCCCATTCTTATTTAACACATCTCAATTAATCCACGTCCAAGACCCGCTCCCTACCCGATACTAATTAATTACGCGAAAACACTAAACATAACTTCCTTTATTCATCATTAAAATTTTTAGGATGTTACATCATGAATTGCAACAATTAATGACTAAACACCCGATAAACCCTAGTTTTCGAATTATCGACAATTGACCAACCAAAACAATTCCAATGGCCATGATATTTTAGTATGATGTAATTGACATACCTAGGGAGTTATTAGAACAAGAAGCCTTAATTTTTCAGCTCCGAAAATAGCTTAGTTGGGCAGCCTCTGGTTTTGACCTGAACGAATAACTTGATCAATTAACAAGCATATTTAGCGGATTAGGGACGAAAAAGATGTTCCATGGCATAATACTAACCTGGAATTAAATAAAAAACAATTTAAATTGGCTGGAGATGACGAAAAAAATTGAGATGGGGGCTGCTCAAAATCCCGATCGTAAGAGATTATAATTTTGAGGATTTTACAAAACTAATCCTCCAACTTGCAAAGTGTGATATCTTGATTCTAAAGTTAAATTAATTGACTTTTTAAAATTACCACAAGGCCCCTCAACTTGAAAGATCAAATCCCGACAATTGTACAAACTTTACAAGTGCTCATGCCGATTAACGAGAATTACCGGGTGTTACATGTTCCCCCCTTTTTCGTACTTTGTTGTGAAAACTATTGCATTTACCAACATGACCACTAAATTTTTCCCAATCCCTATTCCAAAATCTCACCCCTTCACTCAGAAATGCATCATTTTGTCCATATTCTTTAAACAAGTAATAATGCAAGTAATACACTTTATCTTCTTTGACACTATATTCCGGCCAATTTCCAAATTCACAAGTGTACCATTCCACATTGCATCTTAATTTACTACCATAATTTGTTTGTGGAAAATCATTCCCGGTTGATTGACATGGACCTCTAAGTAGATATGCTTGTCTAATTTCATCTTTTTGACTTGCGTGATAAGATGAAATCGGTTGCTTTTTGGAAGGATCCCACAAAAGATCATCCAAATCTACTTTTGAAGGTTTACTACTTGACGATAATGACCAAAGGTTTGATGGTTCTCTTTGAAAACATCTCTTGATATTCATAATACCTACAAATCAAATTCAAGAAACATATATCAACTATCAAAACTAATTTATAATTGCTAATCTACTAACTAATCCAAGTAAAGACTTTCATGAGACCTGCTACCCAAAATATAGTTCATGTTTTTACTAATTAATGTAAATTTTTCATGCAATTTTTGTTTTGTTTGTTGGTGAAACACTATACTGTAGATAAATCTTAAATATATATAAACGAAACCTTTAAAAGCTCTCTGGTTGCTTCCTGCACTCTCTCAAGCCACTAGATTGCTTTATTTGTAAATGGAGGCTTCTCATACATTTGAACCGAATTCACGGGTATGGGTCTCACCAAACCCAGATAGCCCTTAAATGGGTTATAACATCTCATTAAACTAAAAACTAATCTCATAAAATATTTGATATGGAAATCCTATAAAATAAGAATATTCTAAGCTTTAATATCCAATTAAAAAAAGATATTATTTATAATTAAAAAACAATTTTGCAGTAGAAAAATAAATGGGTTATGGGTCTCACCAAATCTAGATAGCTTTTAAACCGATTTATTACAACTCATTTATTTGTGAACTCCTTTCACCATTAAACCCTAAGTATATTATTAACATCCTTACAATAAATAAAATTAAAGCAAAAAAAAATATAGAAATAATAGAAACGAATAATGTAAAACAACCCTCCGTAATACGAGAGATAAAAGCTAGTTAAAGAATATTCTAAGCAATTTTGATGTATTACAAACCGTGGAAAAGAGGAAGATGCTAGAGGCGGCCAATCGTCATCAGAAGGAGATTTTGCGTTCGTTAATCATCAATCGTTCTATGTGGACGGCGGCTGGAAACTTTGAAAGTTAAAACCCTAAAATATTAAAACATAGATTTTAAAAAAGAAAAAAAAATAAAAGAAAAGAAAAAAACGAAAACCGGCTTAAACATGCCATGAACACGAGATGCCAATTATAGCATCCAATGTTTTAACCACTCCACCACTTTTCTAGTTTGGTAAGAGGGTGCACTCCAATTTTATAAAGGGGCGCACTTCATATTTTATATATAAAATTATACTATAATTTTGGAACTCGGGGGGTTTCCGTGCACCCCAAACCTTGTATATAATATTTTTAAAGTTTTATTAAATCCAATGCAGGTAGTGGAAAACTTTTTCCTTAAAAATCGTTTCGTGTATTATACCTGGGAGAATACTTCCAACGACAGGACGGAGGATATTTTCTTCTATCACAAGAAGTCGCATAAAATGTGGCGTACATTCCCTGAAGTATTGTTGATTGACACGACGTACAATACCAACATGTATAACTGGCCGTTGGCTGAATTTGTCGGTGTGACGTCTACATCAAAGTCATTTTGTATCGCCCACGCATTTTTAATCAAGGAACGAGTGAAGAACTTCACATTGGCTCTCTAGAAACTTAAAGAAATACTCGATGATTGTATGGAGCCACGCGTGATACTGACTGACGCGGACCAAGCCCTTATGAAGTCGTGTGACGCATTCTTCCTTAATGCCACCAAAAATTTACAAGAATACAACAGAGACAGTAAGTCTTTCATACGTTTACAGTTTTTAATAGTCTAGATAGACATCTTATTAACATTTCCCTTTATTTTGTCAGAGGTCTGGTATTATATTCGCCACAACTGGTTGGAGCCATACAAATACAAGGTTGTAGCTTGCTGGATTGACGAACGCCAAAACTGCGACGAGCACACAACAAACCGAGTTGAGAGCCAGCACGCCAATTTGAAAAGGTACCTCAATGGAACCAACAATTCGCTTGACACCATTACGAGGCATGTCCGTAAAATGGTTAATGCTCAGATGGCAGAAATTGCTGGAAGGTTTGAAGAGTCCCGCTTTAAGGTCATGAAAGAACATCGACTACACGCCTGGTTACAAAAGTTACTAAATAGGGTGTCGATTAAGGCTCTTGATGTAATTGTAAACAAGTATAATTTGATAGACAAGATGCGTGACGCCGGAGCTTCATGCGGCTACCATTTGTTTACGTCTACAAGGTTACCGTGTGCTTGTCGGCTAGAAGGATATATAGTTAATAGCAGATGTATTCGAATGAAGGATGTAGACCCATTCTGGAGGAGGCTAAATTTTGTTCCAGCGTATCCGCCGAATGAAGAAACAGACAATGAAGCAGGAGTAGAGGACCTCAAAAAAATCATTTTCATCAATAAATGACCGTAATCAAAAGAAAAGTTTGCTCTCGAAACTGATGTCTGTTCTTCAGGGGAGATTAATTAAAAAAGAGCCGGAAAAATGAGAGAACCCTTGGGGGCGTCCCTAAAAACCAGATCCCCCGAGACAAAGCTCCTACACCCCCTCCTCTTCACGGGTGCCCACACGTGAAAGCCCACCCACTCGCTGTCTCGTTCGATGCCCTAGTCTCAGTCGCGGTTTAAAATTCCGAGCATGTGACCTATGACATTGAAACATCCTTCTATTGAGAAATTGTCGGGAGCTCACCTTAGGTTTCCTTTAATGGATTCTCCAGCGCTCGTACCATTGATAGAAAGGTTTAAGAGCGTTGTTGAGCACATCTGTTCATCTCATACATCAAAGAAGTAAGCCCAGACGGTAAGTACGGATTCCGAGCAGTCGCTGTGGGGTTTGGGGATGAAGCAGAAACAATGGGCTGATCTTAGGCAAGGATTGGTGAATGAGATGGACACGAATGAAGCGTAGTGAAGGTTCATGTTCAACAGAGAGGATGCCGATTATTATGATACGGTTCGTTCCAAACTAGATTGGTTCAATATGGTTAGACCGACACCAAAGCGTCGCTGGTTCCACGTACCCCATCATGGATACCTGGTTGCTTAAACATATAGGTGTGTGCTAGTCAATCTACAAGGCGGTGACAGTGATTCTTATTTCTCGATGAGACACGGTCCTAATCGGCTTTCTGATCTTTTAGTTACAGGCGTCGTTAATTATGGAGGTAATCACTGGATCCACGTAAAATTGGAAGGGGATTTCCCAATTCCATTGCCAGTAGGTAATTGGGCACGATATGCGCAACAATAGGCACTAGAGTGGCAAAAATATTACAAACACCGCTTGAACGAGTATACGAACATAAGACATACATGGCACATGCCCGTTGTTAACATTGATATAGGTTGACATACTTCTGCATTAAAAGCTGTAATAATGTTTGTACCAACGTAATAATATTATTTGTGAAAGTGTTTGAATTTTCTTATAGTATTTAACAAAAATTATAATAATATTAATTAATAATAATATATTCATAATAATAATAACAACAATTATTAATACTAATTAACAATAATAATGATGATGATGATAATAATAATAATAATAATTAACAACAACAACAATAATAATCAAGGGCCCCTTATAAACATACGTGAGTTTAAATGGGAAAGATGCCGCGTATAGTACTATACGCGGCGTATTACCCCGATTTAAACACTCGTATCAAGATCTGGATCTCACTTTGGACACACACACAAACACAATATATATCCATTTTCGGGCACCAACACGAGGTATTCCGTTGGCATTCGATTGCACCGATATACCAGCACGAGGTAGGTCCCGATTATTTTTTATATCGATTATAGATTATAGGGGTAAAGTATTAGGCATGATGATGTTGAGATGACGATGATGGATGTTGAAATGGAGGGCAAAATAGATGGACGAATTCTGACAATTTTCCGGCCTGAATTAGCCACTTGTTTGATAATGAAGGCCAGAGGCGGCATACACTGCTAAACGCTGCCTCTGGTTTTTTTATTTATTGTTTAATTACTATCATTATTAACATATTATTATTACAATTATTATTATTATTAACATATTATTATTAAATTATTATTATTATTTTAATTATTTTTTATTATTATTATAGATGGAGAACGACGAGGTGGATATTGAGCTGGAACACGAGCAGGAGCAGGGGAACCATCCAAGGCGGATAGTGGGTGAAGACATACTAGTCGATTACCCACATTTACAGTTTCAGGCTGGTACCGACCATTGTGACATACGGGAGCGGGCGGCCCGAGCCGATGCTATAGTGTTGCTCACTCAACGCACCGAGAGGTGACACAAGAGGTTTACTCTACGTTATGTGTTAGGTATTTATATTTTTTATTATGTTATGTTATGTTATGTTATGTTTTTCATGTTCCACGTATCAGGTATGGCAGATACCTGGATGAAGTGGCAGGTGCCGATACTACTCGTGCGGAGATTTATTTTCGCATGTTCGGGCACGATATCACCTCTCTATGGAGGAGTTCTCCCTCGCGTTCGGTATATACACCGAGGCGAATGTACAGCTGCCGCTTTACTTGGAGATCATACACCAGCTACCGGACGATGACCTGCGGGGATGGTGGAGCACGATCAGCGTGGTCAGGGCTAGGGCTACGAAGGCTAAGGTCTCCACCATTAGGGACCCGTTGCACAGGTGTGTTTTCAATGTATATTATATTATATTATATTATATTATATTATATTATATTATATTATATTATATTATATTATATTATATTATATTATATTATATTATATTATATTATATTATATTATATTATATTATATTACGGCGTTTATTATGGGTCGTAGTTAGGGCGCGGAGTATGGCAACCTCCGTGACCTATTTTTTTGAGGTGTCTGCTGACCGGTATGACCTGCAACCTCGCTCGGGGGTTTACAGACTACTTTGTCGGGTATTACCGATGGCAAGCGCGAGGGTCTTTGCTATGTGGCCTGTACGTCACCCAATTTGCGATCTCATTTGGGCATGGAGACCTGGTGGAAGCCTTGCATATCCCATGGACCAGCCGCCTGATGGATTGTGGCCGTTGCTCTAGCATGCACATTGTGCAGTCGTTTTATGGGCTCGACGGCCCATATGACCGACTCGTCACCCATATGACCGTGCCCTTTACATCCCGGTACCTTTAGTCCAGCCTCGCTACTTGAGGCACCGGAGGGGCATATTGTCGACCAGTATGTCAACGAGGTTGCCGAGGAGGGAGCCAACGCGGATGCTGGAGGGGACGCGCCTCCTCATTTGAACGCACATGAGGTACGCTTTATTATATTATTGTTTTACATTTACTTTTATTTCGTCTATATATTAAACATTTTTTTATTGCTTTGTTATTAGCCGCCGCCGCGGCACGTTACCCGTACATATCATGCGGTGCGTTTGGATCCCGCCACTTACGCCTGGTTACAGCGCTTGGAGCTTGGGATGCTATAGATGCAGCGTCAGATGGTTGGGTCGTCAGGTACCTAGGCGGTGCTCAGTGTCGTATTAGGTATGAGGTACCACCCCCACCTAGTTTTGACCACGAGGCGAGCATGTCGGGCGTCAGACACGGATGGGGCGACAACATGGATGACGCTTATCAGGGATCGGGGGCCAAACGCAGGGCAAGGACAACGTCGACGTTCATTATGCGGCGTTTACGGCCCCCAATGATGACGACTTAGGGGCGCTTATGTAGAATTTTATATTTTGTTTTAGTTGTTGTCTTTTGTTTTAGTTATACGAACTCGTTGTTTTGTATATAATACATGTTTGTTGCATCTATGTGTTTATTGTTTTGAACGAACTCTTAAAAATCGAGCTAACTGTTAATAACAACTATTTATTAATATTAAATTAAAAACAAAAAAAACACTTATTTATTTTAAAATTTTATTATATATAAACAATAAAAAAAAGGAAACAAAGAAAAAAAAAATTTAAGACAAAAAAACTGGTGATTTTTCTAGAAAACCCAATAATACGCCGCGTATATCTCTATACGCAGCGTATTAGAGGGTTTTTTTTAGAAAAACCCCAAGGTTTCCTTAGAAAATCCAAAATCAATATGCCAATCCAATAGTTCCATGTCCATTGATGCAAGGTGCAAATATTTAGCAGAAATGAGCATACAATTTCTCCTTTTTAAGGCTGTTAACTGTAAGGCCAGTTTATGTGACTTGCAATATCAAGGTATGAAACCCGTTATATATTTACGGTCAAGTTAATAATTAATGTCGGCGAAGAATCCGGACATGAGACAAGAGCTTCGATACGCGTTTAGCTTCAACGAGGGGAATGCTTCTAGAAAGAATATTGTTTTTTGGCTATATATATGTAAGATGTTGTCATATGTATGTGTGTTTTCCATGGTGTAAGTCATCCACCCAAGGGGAGCTCATCTTGGGTGGGTCGGTTCGTATTAATATATCAAATCTTTAACCGACAACGAGATCGTTCATTTATTTTATCTTTATATTATCTATGTTCGGTCGTTTGATTTTACCACCCGTCTCAAGCACTTATCAAGAACAAAGCCGTTCGTTGTCGGATCCGGTTTCGAGACCTACAATTGGTATCAGAGCGGGTCGAATCTTATGATTCAACTTTGTTCTTGATATTCGGGTACTATTTCCGCTATTACCCGAACTGAGACGTTAAAGATCCGTTGAAGTTTGAAAATAAAATTTGAAGATCTTGGAAATAAAGGTTCTCGAAGTTCGTCTCTGTAGATCTAGGAGTTCACGGTTTTAAAGAGAGTGATGTCAATTTCCAGCAGATGGTGGCCGGAGGTTTTTCTGAGCTATCATGAAACAGTAGCTGCGGAGGCAACGGCTCCGGTGTGGAATTCATGATTACACGGCTGATGTTGATGGTGACCGGAATACTACGGTTCGGTATGGAGATCTTTCACAGTTCCGACTAGGTGAATTCATGATTACACGGTGGCGGCGGTGGCGTAACATGGAAATGGTGTTGAGAGATGTTACCGGCTGTTTGGATAGTGAACTGATCGGAGCAAGTTTCTGGCGGTGAAGATGGGTCACTAGTGACATATAATGGTGGTTCATACCGGGAGGATGGTGATCGAATGTTATGTAATCGGAAATCATTTTTCCGGTGAATGATTTTCCGGCTAGAATATCACATGTGGTTGTGTTGTTGGTGGTTGATGTTACTGGCATGATGAAGGACCGGTGGAAGGGAGAATGTGGCGGCGGTGGGTGGTGACATAGAACCGTGACAGCGTGTTTCCGGTGAGCAGGTCACCGTGGTTCCATTGTTGATTGGCGGCTGGCATGTTACATCTAGGGTTTGTTTATTTTTCTCCTGATTTTCTTTTGTTATTAAATATGGGCTGGTAATTTTCTTTTAGGCCTGATCAAAACTAATATGGGCTGAGGCTATATGGGCTGCATTTCATTAAATTCCATCATAGGCTACTGTTTTTAATTATCTTTGGGCTGTTGGGTTGTATTTCATTAAATTCCACCATGGGCTGCTGTTTTTAATTATCTTGGGATCGATGTTTAAAAGTCGTTTATTTTTCGAGTTGACCAAATTGAAGAAGTCAAAATTTGTTCGGGTTTCGTCTTGTTTAACCGTGTTCAAAGCTTGTTATTTCTAAGGCGTTTGAGAAGTTGGATCCGAAAGGTGAACTTCGAACGAAATAATAAGTTTTGTTCATTTGATCGATAAAGCCGGTAATTCGAGATTGATTAGTGGAAATTCGAACTCATCTCATGCCTATATACAAGCGAGAACTACTAAAACACTAACTATAGGTGGGTCATACCTTGAGGGGGTGAATTGAAACGAATAGGCTTAGGTTTATCGGGTGATTTGTGAAGATGCGAGACACGGTTTGACAATGTTTTGAGATCACAAGTCAAGGGGGTGATTGTAAGGCCAATTTATGTGACTTGCGATATCAAAGTATGAAACACGTTATATATTTACGGTCAAGTTAATAACTAATGTCGGCGAGGAATCCGGACAAGAGACGAGAACTTCGACGCGCGTTTAACTTCAATGGGAAAGCTTCTAGAATGTTTTTTTTTTCTTGTTTGGCTATAAATAGGACTTCGTATTTGTCATTTATGTGTGTGTTTTGTATGGTGTAAATCACCCACCCAAGGGGAGTTCACCTTGGGTGGGTCGGTTCGTTTATGAGTATATCAAATCTTTAACCGACAACGAGATCATTCACTTATTTTATCTTTATATTATATATGTTCGGTCGTTTGATATACCGCACCCGTCTCGAGCTCCTATAAAAAACAAAGCCGTTCGTTATCGGATCCGTCGGTTTCGGGACCTACATTAACATCAATCAATCAACATCCATACAGTTGTTTCCAATCTTTGTTTGTGGGAATTCTCTAGTTGTTTGAAGTTTATGGGCTACCTGTTTGGGTAACAATTACAATTGTTCTTAGTGTACAAGCACGTGCACTCTAGTTGGTTTGGGTTATAGTCGAACAAAAAAAAAATATGCTCCTCTCTCTCAATATATAGCTTCTTCTCTAGATTCCCTCTCATTTCAGTTTGAATAATATCAATATCTATTTTGATATTAATATCTACTTTGTCAATTCAATAGTTTCATGTCTGCTTATTCAAGTTGCAAATATGTAGCCGAATAGGCATACACTTTTTTGCTTTTGTTGGCTGTAAATAATTATATCAACATCTGGTCACAAAGGATGCCAATCAATACAGTTGTTTCCAATCTTCGTTTGTGGGGATTAATAATGACACAGAAAAAGATTTTGGATTCCCCTCCCCCACACATTCACACAATCACACGTGGGATATGTGATGCCCTAAACACACAAACTCACTTTGTTTACCTTAAAGGGCCCCAACATACGCTTTTATGTATTTTCTATATATCCCATGTGGCTAGAAACTCTTATATAAACCTCAACCTCTGTCTCCATACATTCATACTTGTTTCTAAAACTAAAACTTAAACCACTTTCTAGCTAGTGCAAAACTAATTATTAATTAACGATATGTCTGGTGTTTGGGTGTTCAAGCAAAATGGTGTGGTTCAACTAGTGGAGAGCCCAACAGGTGATTCTGTTCAGGGTTCAGCCCGACGTAAGGTATTGGTTCATGTACCAACAAGCGAAATGGTGACTTCATACCATGTGCTTGAAAGACTCTTGGCATCATTAGGGTGGGAAAGGTATTATGATGATCCTAATTTGTTGCAATTTCACAAAAGGTCGAACGTGCATCTCATTTCTCTCCCTAAGGACTTTAACAAGTTCAAATCTATGCATATGTTTGATATAGTCGTCAAGAACCGTAACATGTTTGAAGTAAGAGATGCATCGTATCTTAGCTAAATAAACATCCTATCAGTCCCGTTTGATTATAATTAACTAGTGTGTTGTCATATCGGTGTGTTAGAATTTCATCTAATGAGCATGAGTGAAAGTACGTATCTTTTGCTAGCAAAGCAAATCCTTTTAGTTTGATTATGGGTTGTCACAAACTTCCAGTGCATTCTCAAATTTGAGTTTCTGTTTCTAGGGTATAAGAAGCTACATGTAGCCAAGTGTATTTTGGTGTTCATGTGAGATGTGTAAAATCTTATATTGGTATTGTGTGATTAAAAAAACAAGTTTGTGTGTGACTACAAGTCTGTATATGTATTATACATATCCTTTTTATTTTTCTGATTGTTGGATTAGAAATGGATTTAAAAATGAGAGGAATACAACAAAAGTTTTCAGTAAATTTTTTAGCAGCGTACTAATTAAGATGACGCAATAATATCTCCTAATTTCTATGATAGGTGTAAACAAAAATTGTTTATGGTATCAATTCTTGATCATTCTCATTAATCATAACTCTATTCAATAGGGAAAACAATGCATCAATAAACCCTACAAATATGGATATCAAATACAATACAAATTTTAACTCTATATTATCATAAATCAAATATAACTCTTAAATACGCCCCCATAGTTCGAGCTGGACTAAAGCTTAAACTGAATCTAAAACTTTGAAACAGCGGGCAAGGAAGACCAATTGGTGAATATATCAGCATACTGATATGGAGCAGGAATATGGAATACACGAATAAAGCCCAAGCGAACTTGTTGACGGATAAAATGAAAATGAATATCGATCTCCATATGTTTACTCCTTTAATGTGGACATGATTACCCGACAAATAAGCCACAAAGATATTATCACAGTAAATCACAGATGCATGATGTAAGGGTATATGAAGCTCCAGAGGCATATTGTGTAACCTCGACATTTCAGCCACTGCATTTACTACTCCACGATATTCTACCTTTGTGCTTGAACGAGAATTTGTCGGCTACCTCTTAGAAGACAGACCATGAAATCAAGTTGTTCCCTAAAATATTAAAATTAAATTAAATTACAGATTCAAGCCTTACAAATAAACTGCATGTACTACAATTTAAAATAATAGAGCATTCCCGGTCGATTCTCCATCTCCATCTATATAATTATACTAAAAACATCATCTTTTTTTATACTTTTATCATTATCTTTTCTCTCTCCTTCACTCACAACCACTTTAAAAAACATTAAAAGTTTAGAGAGGTGACCAGTGTGTTTCTCCAAATTTAACCATGAACAGTAACATTTTCTCTCTCCTCCTCTTAGAACCACTTTTAACCATCTCTAAAAAATAGAGAACTCCCTCACATAATTTGAAGAAACCAGTAAATGCTCTTACCGATTTACTACATTAGCTTTATATGTGCACCACACGAGAAAACATGCACACAGGAATTTATGTACTACCCATATTTACACCATAGATAAACTAAATTACCTGATCAGATGTTATAGATTAAGACAGGATCTTATCGGCCTATCACATCGATTTCCTTCTTGTTTCAGTCTACTGACTAATATACCCAACTAATATTTCGCTGAAAGCTAGGTTGACACACATGTCATTGACGGAGTATTTAAAATCCGAACAATTTTGAGAGAGAATTAATGCCGTCTTAGTACGTTCACATGACGGGTTCAAGTCACAATTGTCCATCTGTCAAAAAAAAAATCTTTTTTTCACAAAAACTACACTTAAGCAACTCATATTTACTTGGATGCTGTCATTTTTAGGTTTGAAAGATCCCACGGTTACCACCAAGCGTGTTTTGATATTTATTTATAGACATTATTACCGACAGATACCATCGCATGACAAACATATGGAAGGTGTCTAAGTGGTAATTTCGTCACACAAAATCTGACATGTTCCCAACTTCTCCGTGTGCGTTTGGTGTCTGCCAATGATTGTTGGTTAATCAACAAATTCTTCGGTGAACTATATATTCGCCGGATATATTGAAACGTGAGCTAACAGCAAATTCAGTTTGTAACATACATGTAAATTTTTTTCACCAAAATAAGTTGATAGCAAATCTTGTTGACTGCCTGTAACATCAGTCAACATCTGGTCACACAAGATGCCGATGCATATATGCAGTACAGTTGTTTCCAAATTCTGTTGTTCTAGAAACTACTCGACCAAATCTGAGCTAAACTTCCCTTTTATGTTAATTTGTGGGGATTTATAATGACATGAAAAAAGATTTTGGATTCTCCTACATCCAAATTCCCATATATCCCCACACATTCGCACGTGGGTTAGTGAGGCCCTAAAAACTTTTTATGTATTATATACATAATAATATTCTCCACCGAATATATTGCCAAGAAACCCTTATATAAACCTCCACTCCGGACTCCAGACGCTCATATTCTTCTTCTCCAAAGCTCAACTGAAAAACCAAACATAAAACCTTATCTAGTTAGCTAGTCAAGAACTAAAGATATGTCCGGTTTTTGGGTGTTCAAGCAGAATGGTGTGGTTCAACTAGTGGAGAGCCTTGGAAGTGAATATTCCTGTCAGGGTTCGAACCGACGTAAGGTCCTGGTTCATGTGCCAACAAATGAAATGGTGACTTCCTATCCTGTGCTGGAAAGAATCTTGTCATCACACGGATGGGAAAGGTACTATGATGATCCTGATTTGTTGCAGTTTCATAAAAGGTCGACTGTGCATCTCATTTCTCTACCTAGAGACTTTAACAAGCTCAAACCGATGCAGATGTACGATATAGTTGTCAAGAATCGCAACATGTTCGAAGTAAGAGATATGTACTGTCTTAGGTAAACTAGCCATCTATGTCCAGTTATGGTTGGTTAGGTCGACTTTCTGTTTACATTATATATAACTAGCAAGTATCATAATGAAGTGAAAGTATGCGCTTACGTTTGCTGAAATTTGACTTTTTGCTTATAGGGTTTAAGACGTTAATTTCATTTAGCGCAAGGGCCGTTTGTTATTCATGTATATGTATATGTTATTCTAGTATTTTGTGTAATGAAAGATAAAACATGGGTATGATTATAAGTGGAGTTCTTTTTTTTAAAAAAATCCTGAAAATTAAGCTATGTTATTCAGGCCGGCTAAACGTTCTCAGAGGTCTAAAACAAACTAAAATTTTGAGGCATTTCTCTCTTCTTTTCTTTATGCGTATAAGGCTAGAGATTTTACAAGAATTATAGAATTTTGATAATATGTTACGATAATGGATATGAAGTAATCCTCTTTAGCTTGTGGCACATCAATGAGTTACTAATTCTAAAAGAACTGTACTTCAAAATCTCATAATACTTAGCTCCTATTTAAAACAGAGGCTCTATAAAAATGGAGGTCTAAAGTCATGGCCTCATTTAGCTTATCCAAGAAACGACCCTGATGATATTTTCATCCGTACACAATATATTTATCAGCTTCACACTCTCTTTTTAAAGAGGGCATCATTGAGGGTGTATTGCAATTGGGTCTCCGCACGTAGTTACAAATGCTGAACTTCTGTTTGTCTCATATCACAAATAATTAATCATTAAAAAAGGTAGGTTGCATATGATAAAGAAGTATATAGAGTTTCTTTTTCTTTTTTACTTTTTCTTTTTTGGGTGATGGATAAGTTTGTGAGAAGAATACTTGGAAAGCCGAAACAAGCTGACTAGGCCTGTATGTGCGAATGATGAGTTTTAAGATTGTTGTAGTGTAATAATTATTGGGTCATACTTGTTTATTTGTGATGTAGTAATTCTAGCTGTTGTCAATTTGTATCTTATAAATTTTTAATTGCACTCAAGTTACTTGATACACACATAGATTTATTTTTGTAATCTTTGGTCTATTTGTTACAAAATTATTTTGGCTTGCAATTATTAGACATAATACATGTAGGCGTGAGTTGTTTTACACTTTTTGCGAATTGTAACATTTATGTGATTATCCATATAACACGTATAATATTATTGAAGGTTAATCTTGAATTATTATAATTAATGTTAAGTGTTTATTTGTTATGTTTTATTTTATATAATTAAATTGTAGTAGATTTAGGAAATGTCTTTCTCGAAGAAAGTTTAGTAATTGTTGTCACAACCCAACCTAAGGCGGAAATGCCGGGGCGTGAGCATGATTGTTCATAGCTCGAGGTAACTATCATACAATAACGGTGACAATATCTAATAATTTATTTTATTCTAAATAAAACAAAAATATCCAAATATAGCAAATCAATCAAACAAGAATTCATAACAATAAAAGAAATAATCCATAATTTAAACTTGAATAAAATAATTCTTGATAAAGCCTATAGTCTCATCTAGCAATCCAAAACTCCAAGTCTTCAGTTTAAACGATAACCTGCATATACGTAGAAAATACAATAGATTTATCAACAATAATGTTGAGTGAGCAAGTCATTAGTTTCGCAACGATATATATAATATGAAAAGTAGCAAAACGTAAGTAAAGCGGTGAACAAACCAAACCAATAAGCAATTAAGTGTCATGTGAACCATTGCCAAGCGAATCAGGCGCCGGTTAAAACTAGACGGTCGTATGATCATACTATAATGAGAATATGGTGGACCTCTCCGAATGCGCAAATTAAACAAGTAATCAATTTAGCAACGATGTTTAGCAATTCACACACAATACCACGTTTGCTAATGTTAAGATATGTATAATATGAAATACTATAAGTACGTATACGCCCCCAAAACGTTTGAAAATATGTGAAAACGGGGGAATGACAAAACTCACCTTAATAATAAGCGAGTTAATTAAAATATGTAAGAATAAATAAGAGGTCTTCCGATTAACGCGTCGAACGAGAATATCCAACAGAACCTGAAACTTAAAGATATGAAAGTATAAGAAAAAGCGAATCTAATGCCACTGAATCAATCCAAACGGATAAGTATAACTCGAGTTATGTTGATTTTAATGTTTAAATGAGTCGAGTATGACCAGAATCCGAACTTCGAGTCTGGAGTTGGGTTTTGTTCAGAACCCTTAAAATTTAATTACGAGAAGAAAAGTCTTCTGGACCGAACATTGAATCCGACCAGAAGTATGAGAAAACAAGAAGTCAAAGTTGTTGACTGTTTACCCTTTATCGGGTTTTAAAGCAATTGACCAGTCAATACCCTTCAATCTCAGAAATTGATTGAAGGTTCTAGTGAATGTTTATGACTGAAAAATCAGTTTACAACTTACCTGGAAAGTAAACGAATGATGAGATATATCGAGTCAACGGTTCTTGAGCTTGCAAAGTCAACAGAATGTAACGGTTCTTCAACGAAAACACCAAAAACCGAAAGAATACGAGATGGAAAAAGTTAAGAACGGCTAAGGGATGATGTTTAGGGTTTGTGTAAAGTTTTATAGCAGATAAATGAGGTTAGTTTATACAGAACAAGCATAAACGAACTAGTTATGGGCTTTTTGGCCCGTTTAAGCAAGTAAAGATGTCTTTTATGATAAATCTCTGAATATATTCAAAAAACCCGATATAGATCAGTAAGAAACGCTTTTGGAATCATATTTTAGTTATGATATGATTCATGGGTCCTTACTTCTCTCAAATGTGCTTAAAATAATCGATTTTAGCCTTAAACGAGTTTATGAACGAGATTAAGTTAACAGACTGTGTAGGTTTCCCAATGCGCTGCGCGACCAGCCAGGAGACCGCCGTCGCGCGGCGCTTCAGCCACCGGAGCAGGGTGGTTTCAGCCGTTGACACAAATGGCCCTTATAGTTTTATTTTTATCACTTTATGAACTAATTAAGTTATAATCAAGAAATAAATATTAATTAAAACATGGAGGACTTAACTTGAACATTAGGAACTAGTTGACTCATAAATGCAAATTATTATTAAGGATTTAGGGTCCGAATAACGTTTGTACAACGATAAAACGAAAATAAAGCAAATATGGAAAACCCGAAATGTTACAATTGTCTTGGAGATCAAGTTTACTAGATCTATAAATAAGGGTTTAGATTATTGTTTTTGTTAAGTTTCTTTGTATGTTCATAAAGTTTGTTTGATTATATGAAAATAGTCGAGGGTTGTCACTCAATATCTCGTGTTCGTTTGTTTATCTGTTCGTTTGATATGATTATTTGATCCGTCTGGGCCAACATTTGGTATCAGAGCTTAGTCTCGCTAAAACATTGGTTGTTCGATCAGCATTCGGTAGTCTAGATATGTCAATTATTAAACCTTTTTTCTTTGCCATAACATCATAAAAAATCCTCAAAACATAGGAATTGAAACGTCTTAAACAAATTATGGGTCTATGACACATAATTGATTCTGCTCAAGATTTCCTATAGAGAGTTCATTCTAGATGTAATTGGCAGCATATGTCAATAGTTACGATATGTCAATAGTTAGGGGTGTAAACGAGTCTAGCCACTAGTGCTCTGATCAATAAAAAGCTCGAAACGAGGCGAGTTTTTTAGAGCTCGATCAAGCCAAAACCAAGCTTCAGATAAAGCTCATTTAGTTACGGGGCATGAGCTCGAGCCTTGTAAGGAAGCTTGTTTAGGCATATTGAACCTTGCCTATTTTTAAATGTTACCTCTTTTGTACTTCTATATAATAGTTTTACACCTCTTAGTCGAGCGGAGCTTAGGTTCGTTTAAAGTTTTTTTCAAAAAATATATTTAAGTAATGAAAAGCATACATTCTTTACTTAATAAATAATAAAAGAGCTGAGCGCGATCATAAAAAACAACTCATAAGCTGAGCTCGAGCTTTAGAAAAAGAGCTTAAAATAAACCGATCTAAACCTAGTTGAGCTCGGAATCGGGTCGTTTACACATGTAGTACCCAATAGTCGTAACTAGTATTTTGTGTTGGAAAGTAAACATTGACATTATTCTAGCTGGAATAGTTTCTTGAAGATTTATGTTAATATTATGTCACAAACAATATTATTATTATTATTATTATTATTATTATTATTATTATTATCCTAAGTCTATATTAAAGTGGCAGTTAGGAGTTAGTTAAAACCCGCAAGGTTTGTTTAAAGGTTGTGACTCTTAACAACCTATTTGTAATTGTATTTCAGTTTTTAACTGTCAAAAAAAATGGGTATAAATGACTTGACATATTATCAATTTAAACGTGGGATTTTATTTTATCCTATGTTCTCTCAAATATTATTTATGCACTTAGACATATAAACAAAGTACTCATTAAAACTGTTTATATCTTAAACCCTATCTCTTTCAATTTGATATCAGAGCGTGCTCGCTCCTTAGACATAACCCTAATTCGCCTACAATCCTAGATACTTAATTCGACTATTCAAGTGCAAAGTCATGGAGGAAGAATACATGTACATAAACGTGGACGGCATTGAAGTGACACCTACGCCTGAACAAGATCTGTCTGATGATCAAGGCATAGAAGTTACCTGTGATGTAATCGGCGAAGTCAGTCCGGAAAACGCAACGGTTGGGTAAACTCTTAAGAAAAGCGAGAAAGGGCAATGAAAGACTTCAAGAGGAAGATTGGTAAAAAGAAGAATAATGATACTCTTTCAAAAATCACACATGTTACTACTACAAACAACTATAGGTCCTACAGACGAGATCAAACAACGTATTCTTGGATAAATCTTAACTACTAGCTAGCGGAAATCACTAGTAGGTAACCAGGATTTCGGATCTAGCTTGGTGTTTGGTTCTTTCCGGAAATGGCAAAGAAAAGAAAGAAAGAGAGAGTTGGTAGAAAGTTGTGGATAAGATATTGCAAAAGGTTGGTGATGCATGTCCATGCTTTACTATTTATAGTGAAGCATGACATGCATACTGTTCATTATTTTCGGCCCAATGGGCTCAACAGTGCATGGCTTTGGGCCCAAACATACATAACGAAACCGAAAGCAAATAAAATACATTGTGAGTATTACAGAATAATACAAAAGACTATAATACAAAACAAGCCCCAACAATCTCCTTCTAGTCTTTAGTATAAGTCGGTCTTGTAATCGAAGGGGGAGTCATAATCAAACAGTTTATTGTCAACAAGATAATGCAAAAACTTGTTTAACTTCTCAACTATCTTGTCAGTGTTGTCCCTTCGAACTTCTTCAACTACGGACAGAGGAGAATTGTAAAGCCTTAACAAATCCTCCTTGTCAAGACCCGCAAGCTCATGCTCATCAAAGGAGCGGAGCGTCTGCATGGTCTTACAGTGAATGATAAGCTGTTGTCGAACTCCCATGCAACAAAGTCATAAAGCATGTTGGGAGTGAATGGCTCACCGTGGTAAATGGGCTCCCCATGATCTTTCGGCATCTTGTGCCTCCATGCCTTTTTTCACGTGCCGGTCACCGGATCGACTTCGTTAGGACGCAAGTAAGATCTACCCTTGTTAAGTGTGAAGTTGGTGTAGTCCTTCTTCCATTCTTTGCTCAAGAAACGCTTCAACCACCCCTCCAGTTTGTCTTCATAAACCCCCTTCCCCACAATTCTTCGAAAATAAATCATGTCAATTGAGACAATGAATGCATATCCGAGTAGCTCATGTATGTAAGATCCCAGGTCGTATGTATGAGAGCCCATGTATGGTTGTCATTATGCCATTTGTAGTAGAAAATGGGAGAGTCATCGTGGTTCAAGTAGTTTCGGCTCTGACGCTGGCATTTCTCCTGATACTGTACCACCTTTTCTTTCTGGGCTTAGGCGGTTGAGAGGTTTCAGCAGCAAGAAGAGCAATGACGGTGGCAATTTCTCATTCCGAAGCGTTGTCATCATGAACCGGCATGTGTGGTCTTGGAGAGTAATTTATTTCTTCTTCATCAACGTCTTCTTGCACTGGAGACAGTGTACCTGAACATTGATTAGCATTAAAGATAGATGAGAAGTCTTTCTTCACTGCAGCGTCAGTGTCTCTTATTTTCTTTGAAGGATCAACAAAGGAAGGATCATCCCATGGCATGTCGTCATGTGGGTCCGTTTGTTTACCCGCCCCACTGCCACCACCACCTCCATCACCACCATCATTACTGTCATCCGAGCCCTTATCTTTTCTTGGTCTTTGTCAAAACTATCACGAGGATCATTGTCATCCTCATCAGAATCATCCTCCTCATCATCATTAGTTTCTTCTTCACTTTCATGTTCTTCAACTCCAACATTCGGAGTTATAGCAACTTTTGCACCAACAGTACCACCAAGCACTATTGTAACAACCACAGTTTCACTACCACTTGTGATCATCACACGGGCACCACTACCGCTTACACCAATATCAAGACCAGGTGTGATAGACTGTCCTTTCTTTCCTCCATCTCCTTCTTCCTCATCGTCGGAGTTCACCCAACCTCCAAAAATTTACCTCAAATGGTTCTTTAGATCAACAACATCTTAATCCGTCATCTTCGTATTTTTGAGGCTGCAAGATATTTGTTGGCTAAGTCTTCATTGATCTTTATGTGCACTTCATTTAAACGATCCTGTTCTTCCAACTTCAAATTCAGTCATTCAATCTCATATGTTAGCTCAGTACTTTCACCGATAAGAGTTTCAATGTTCCTTGATGATCTTGGATCACTCTCCAGCAGGTCAATTCTAACCTCAAGTCGCTCAGTTTCACGTAACACCTGGTCAGTCTCTTTCTCCATATCCTCTTTAAACTTTGTTTTCAGGCGAGAGGATGACGTCAAGTCACTCTATAGATAGGATACTCTTGACTCCAACCTCAAACCCTCCTCATGCTGTCTAGTGTGTGACAGTGATTGATCAGTTAATAGTTTTTGTTGACTTTCCACTTGCTTTTGGAGAGTCTCAATCCACAGTCTTTGACCCTCAATGAGTGCTTTATCAATCTCTCATTCACTCTCTAGTTTGGCAACCCTTTCCACTAAATCTACCTCCTTCTTTCTTTGATATCTCACAAAGTCAATCATCAACAATTCTCGTTTGGCTCGCCTTTTTTTTATTCCTCTAGAGCCTAAATCCTTTCTAGGATAGGATTCGTATACACTGGAGGCTTTGCATTGCATACTTTCTACTGGACAACGGTGTTGGGGCTAGGAAAGGAGGTTTGGTAGTTATGGGAGGAGTGATTGATTGGGTAGGTTCAGTTAGGGATTGGATAGGCATTATTATGGTTTGGGTTTGAAATGGGGTGGTTAGGGCTAGAGGTAAGCTTATGGGTTCCATTGTGGTTTGGATCATAGGATCGGTGATTTGTGCGGTGGTGGGTGGTGCGGCAAAGGTGGAGGACCGGTAGGTAAAGGTTCTAAGGGGATAAGTAAAGGCTGGTGATCCTATGGGCGAAGTGATTGCAGTGGCGATAGGGTTTGTTGGATAGGTGAGGTGTGGCCTGGAGGGGATATAGGTAGGTTCTCTAAAAAGGAGGGCATGGGCTCATCTTGTTTAGAGGGAGAGATGTCGGGTGAGGTTAAGGGTGAATCATATAATTTCCTAGGAGTGTGTTTTGTCTTTGGTTTGGTTTTGGAAGTCTTAGGTTGTTTGCCTTTCTTGGAGGCTAGGGTATGGAACAAAGTAGTAGGTGAAGTAATGTCATGATCAGGTAGAGTGGTTTGTGGTGGAGGTGTGGTTACTTCGACCGGTTGTGAGGTGGTTTGTGTCTGTGTCATAGTGGAAGTAGGAAAGATTGTCTTCAAAGAAGTTGGCATCTTTGAAGAGATGGGCTTCGTGGAGTCCCCAACTCTCCTCAAACTTTTAAGTGGCTGGTCAGACTCTTCTTTCTCTTTGGTATGTTGAGAAGGACCACAAGTAGAAGGCTTACTGATAGCCTTCATCTTCTTCTCGTGTTTCTTCTTCGACCTTTTTTCAAGCTCAACCTCTGACTCAGTCTCAGTAGCCTCATCATCAGGCTCCTGCTCATCCCCACTATCATTATCATCATCACTATCATCACCATCTCCTCTGATGTCTTCATCATTAGGTTCGGTTTCTTCAAACAAACCGAACTTTGTACCGGGAACTTCTCCTTGATACTTATATCCTCCTTGGATTAGTGGATCCAACATGGCTTTAAATACTGCTTGCTTCACCATCTTGGCATGGTGAGGCTTATTTGGAGGAAGTTCGTTTCCCTTATCATCAAACAGTACAGGGTAAACTGGTCTTGGAACTTCGGGCACAAGATCGTCTAGAGCAACTAGACAAATCTCGGATATATCATCCAAGGACTGTTGGTCAAAGCGTTTGCAGGCATGCATAGAAAGAAATGTATTGATTAATTGAACATGGTCTTATTTGTAAGACACGCCATAATTCCGACCCAGTATGTCTTTAACTTGTCAAAACCTCCCTTTTGTTTAGAAAAACAGTTGTCTATAATGTGAAATAGGAACTTCCAATAAGGAGGCATGTGCTTCTTCTCACAGGTTGTTCAATTTACATCATACCCAATTGTATCCACAAACTGTTGTAAGTCCTTCTTCCTCAATCTGTCAAAGAAAAGATCATATGCATCCTTGATATAATGCCCGCCTAACATCATTTTCGATGATCTAAAGTTTCTTTCCAGCTACTTCAGTAGTAATGACATTGTCATCCCTTACTGCCTTGGCATCGGTCCAAAACTCCTCAATCCAGCCTGTATGGATCTCAGGATTGGCACATATTCCATGCATGAGTGGAGATTCTCTCAACCCCTTGATCATTGAAATAAACAAACGTTGCTTTTTCTTCATGGGAAGATCTAGAGGACAGTACATATTATGTTGCTGCAAGACCATCATTAAGCAAACTATTAAAAATGATATGTTAAGAGAATAAAACTGAAAATTGAACAGAGAGTAAACTTTAAAAGCTGAAAATTTTGACAAAAATGTTAAGGGTAAACGGATCGAATTGAATTTGAACGAGTTGAGTCGAATAAAATTTTTGAGAACTAAAGATTTGAAAATTGCCAAGTTAAAATGAATCGAATCGAATTGAATAAAACGAATCGAATCGAATACAACAAATCGAATCAAATAAGAACGAATCAAATCGAATACTGGAAATTCAATTCAATTCAATAAAATTCGATTCGATTCAAATTGAAACTCGATTTGATTCACTTCAATCGATTCGATTCAAATTGAAACTCGATTCAATCCAAACTAAAACTCGATTCGATACAAATTGAAACTCGATTTGAAACCCAAACTTATCCAAAACTCAATTCCTTTTAGATTTGATAACGCCCAGACCCGATAACCCCTTTTGTACAACTTTTATGCACAATAATAAACTCAACAGAGTTCAATCAAACCCTTAAAAGTCCAAAAAATTCAAGAAAAAGCTATAAACCACACAAATCTTGTACAAAAACTAAATCAAATCAGTCCATAGTTTTGTTATGATGTCGTTGACAAGATTATATCAATGAATAGAGCAATTAACAACATAACACAGATCATAAGTCCACCAGCAATTCTCCTTTTGGACCGCAAACAAGAACAAGAATAAAAGTAGAAGCATGAATCATCAATAAAGATAATGATGCTATACCGATGAGGAAGGTTCCATTGAAGATGATTATCAAGTATGAATCAAGGAATATTAAGCAGATTAGATTGGGTTAGAGTTTTGTGAAAGGTGGTGATGGATGTGATTTTAGAGAGAGAAAGTGGAGAGATCTTCTTTGAAAGTGAAAGTAAACGATGAAAGAGATTTTGGGTTGACCTAATATACAGCGGTCAGTCTATCTCGTGATAGGGTCAAAATCTCTCGAGTTTTAAACGATTTATCCCTTGAACTTTGAAAATATTTATTGATTTAAGTTTGAAAAATATTTATACACCAAATCCAAACACTCAAATATATGCAAGATATATTTTTGTCGGTCTACACGTTTGATAGCATTTGCATGAGAGATCATTTCATAAAGCAATAAAAATTTAAAGAAAAATACAAGGTTAAACAAGCACAATAAAAATAAAGATAAAAATTAAAGAAATTAAAAAGAAAAATAAAATAAAAATAATTTAAAATAAGGTTTTCAAGTTAAAATATAAAACAAAAAAATAAAAATAAAATAAGACTAAGATTAAAGTAAAGATGAATTAATATTATATAAAAATAATATTTACTAAATTTTCAATTATGTTAATGTTTTTGCGAGAAAAATCATGGCATGAAATCACATTAATCGATAACGTCCTAGATCGCACTTCTATTTCAATGCTATTATGACAAAAACTCAAAGTTGATTGTAGATATATTTTATCCACTTTAAACTTAACAAGTATTTAGATGTCAAAGTGATATGTTAAGGTATGTATTAAGTACAACATTTATGTGGTACCCATTTAATCCAGCAGGCTACTGACTTCATCATACCTCCTCATAATTTGTGTTCATCAGATCACCCCGAATTGGCTCTGACCCCTAATGATTGATCAAAATATTTTGAGCTTATTTAAAATTTTACAAATTTTACAAACAATTTAAAGGTTGAACCATAGACTTACACGCCATGTAAGTCGGACTTACATGCCTTCATTTAAGACGCTTAGGATTACGGCTGTCAGACTTACTGCCCCATCTTAAGTGGTTCTAGATTCCCTTTTTGTTTGTTATTTATCAACATTTTGTTGACATTAAGCATTTAAACAATTTTGAAGTTGTCTGCCTTTTCATTTTGATTTTCAATATTTATAAAAAGCAAGAATAATTTTATGGTGATCAATAACTAGCGAGTTCATGCATGACTGACTAATAATATTTTTGCCTTCATTGATATGACCTTAGATGGAGTCATGCAACCACTTTATAAAGGTAAAACCACTAGCATAGGCGGATAATTTATTTCATATCATTCTGACATTTACTCATTTGTCAAGCCTATCTACACATTAAGCAATGATCTTGTTGCCTTTTAATCTACTCTTTCCATGTGCTAGATCATTAAGGATAATTTCTTATCATTTTCCAAAGGTCGGATCAATTTCTTAAAATTTTCTAAAATTATATTATCCGACTCCCTCTAAACAAGAGCTCCCTCTGAACGAGAAAACATTCTTTTTGAACTATTTTCTGATTTTCATAAAGAATATATAAAATCTTTTTGACAAATTAAGTGACTTAATTTTGTTTTTATTAATAATAAACTGAAAAGTTTTTGGTGATTTAAACATAACTTATTTTTTATCTCTAAAATTGTGACATATTTTAAAAATATTTACACATTTTAAAAACAAAAAGATAGTTTTAATCAAAACAGATCATGCCAAGCGACTCTACAAGATATAAAAACCGGCCACGATCGACTGAAAAGTTGTAGTCGATTTGGAACTTTTCAATACTGAAAGTTTTCAGTCAAAACAATCACGAATGAAATGCATTCGGATGACAATATATATTGTCTTGGAGTATTGGACTGGGTTTTTCACAATACAAACTTCTGCATCATTGTCACACTTGATAGGTGCGTTAAGGAAATTCAAACCGTAATCCAGCAGCTGATGCTGAATCCATATTAATTGTGAGCAGTAGCTAGACGCGGCGATGTATTCTGCTTCAGTTGTGGAGGTGGAGACTGTGACTTGCTTCTTACACTACCAAGAAATTAACCGGCACCCAGGAACTGACATCCACCGGTAGTTGATTCTCTGTCTAAATTACATCCCCCATAATCACTGTCGGTGTAAGCATGTAGTTATAAAGGAGAGCTTTTTGGATACCAAAGATCCAAATGTGGTTTCCTTTGAGATACCGAAAGATATGCTTAACAACAACTATGTGAGATTCTTTCGGATCGGACAAATATCTGGCACAATGATAAACAAGGAACATGATGTCCGGCCTGCTTGTAGTGAGATACATCAGGGAGCCAATCATAGACCTGTAAAAGTGTTGATCAACTGACTTTCCTGATGGATCTGGAGCTAACACCTGTTTTGTCGCAAACGGAGTGACAAAAGGATATGCATCCTTAAACCAAAATTTCTAAACAATTTCATGGGCGTATTTCTCTTGGTAAATTTAATCTCGTTCGTCTTTTTTTCATATTATAAACCCAGAAAGAATGACATATCTCCCAAAGAACTCATCTCAAACCGACGCTGCATAACCTCCGAAAACTCTCTACACATCTTATCATTCGTTGACCCGGAGATAATATCATCAATGCACTTGGTCCAGATGCAAATTGTGTCCAACTTTCTTGATAAAGAGTGTTTGATCAATAACACCTCTTCGATAGCCATTCCCTAAAAGATGCTCTGCTAAAGAATCATACCAAGCACAAGGTGCTTGATGAAGGCCATAGAGAGCTTTTTCAAGACGGTAGATATAGTTGGGATGATCGGGATCCTCAAAACCTGGCTGTTGCTTGACATAGATTTCTTCTTAATATAAGAAGGCGGTCTCAACGTCCATTTGATAAACTTTGAAGTTCATGTATGCATGGGCCAATAAGAGACAAATGGCCTCAAGTCTAGCAACAGGAGCGTAAACTTCATTATAATCAAGTCCTTCATGCTGAGAGAAACCTTGCACCACTAATCTAGCTTTATTTCTTATGATCACCCCTTTATCATCTTTCTTATTCCTAAACATCCATCTGGAACCAATCAGTTTCTTGTTCTCCGGCATCTTTACAAGTTTCTATACATTCAGCTTCTTGAACTGTAGCAATTCCTCTTGCATGGTGTCAATCCAGGAATTCTCTTTGAGAGCCACATTGTAATCCTTTATTCAACCTGCGAGATAAAACATGCAAAAGATATTTGTTAATAGTACCCGATTGGCTTCTTGTTTGGATGCCGACAGAAGGAGATCCAGTGATGTTTTCTGTTCGATAAGATGGGTGAATTGAAAACTGAGGAGTCGGATCAACTTGTACAATTAGATCTACTTGAATTTACATAGTCAGGCTCTCTACGTGATGAAATATGCTTGGAGCATTGATCAGAACATCAGTGGATAGTTGAACAATGTCTGGCTAATCAACCAGATGTTTTGGGGCAATGGGGCCATCCCATAGATTCTCCATAAACTAAACAACTATTGCAGGAACCGAAGTAGAATCAGTGTTGTCAGAAACACTAGCAAGAACTTCATTTGCAACAGTCTTTTCAGCAGCAACCTGGATATTATCATTTGATGAGGGAGGTGTGGGAATAAACTCGACCACACTAGGTTCTCCCTGAAGATTCACTGCAGACTCAGTCTGATTTGGATCAACGTTGTCAGCCGACATAAATGAAGTATCCGAATCTGAATCAAAAGCATTTCTATTTGATGGACCAGAAGATCATCTGTTGTATCTGCTTGTTGAAGTATGGGATCAGCTGCAGTAGGTTGATCAAGACTATTTGAGACACTGATTGAGACACTGAAGTAGGGACTGGAACAACTGTAGCAAGAGGGATAGAGATACAACAAAACTGATTGAACAAACCATCATAATATAATAACTAGTTAGGTCCCGTGTGTGTATCTGTAGGGTTAAGCTCTTTCCAGTCAACATTAAAGGACTGTACAATCACTTTTTTCTTTCTTATTGTAAACATGATAAGCGCACTTGCTGGTAGCATATCCAACGAAATAACACTTATCGACCTTCTCAGCAAACTTTGGAGCTGAGTTGGTATTTGTATGAAGCAAAGTGCATGGACATCCAAATGTCTTAAAGTAGTTTACATGCGGCTTAGTCTTGTAATAGACCTCATAAGAAGTCTGGTTTAGACATTTATTTAGCAGCACACAGTTCTGATTGAAACAAGCAGCATTAATTGCTTCACCCCAGAAGAACAATGGACGCTTTGAGTAAAAAAGCATTGTTCTGGCAGCCTCTATCAGTGTTCGGTTGCTTCTTTCAGCGACCCCATTCTGCTGTGGAGTGTACGGAGCACTAAACTGATGATCAATCCCCTTTGAGTGATAGAAGTCACCTACAGCTTTGCTACAGAATTTGGTTCCATTGTCACTTCTAATATACTTGACTCGTTTATCAGTTTGGTTCACTATAATTGTCATGAATCTAATCAGAAACGGTGCGGTTTCATCCTTGTACCCTGAAATAAAAGTACAACAAAAACCAGAAAAATCATCAGTAACAACAAGACAGTAGGCATTTCAGCCTATTGCCAAAGGTTGAATTGGACCAAACAAATTCATATGTAACAGCTGTAGAATGGAATCAACATAATTGACAGTTTTGGGCTTGTGAGGGAGCTTGTGTTACTTGTATTTGGAGCATGAAAGATATTTTTCTATTCAAGAGAAATTTTTAATAGGAAAGCCCCTCACATGCTCACCTTTTACCAATGTGTTCAAATTCTTGAAGTTGACATGACCCGGACGTCGATGCCAAAGTGATGAATCGTTCCCCGAGACTTTTGAAATTAGATATGAAGCAGTTTGTTGTGAATATGAGCTTATCATATATAATATATAAGCATCATTATGCCTCAGACTACGCATCAATATCCATTCTTTAGGGCCTTTGAAACCTGGTTTCAAGATCAACCATTCATTTTCAGTGAATAGGGTGAAGAACTTCTTATCACAAATCTGAGACACAATGAGAAAGTTGTGATTGAGTTGTTCCATGAGGTTGACATCATAGAAAGTCAAGGTGCCATTAGAAACCTTCCCTCTTTTAGTTATGTTTCCTATTATATCTCTATCGAAGGAAACATGCCCACCATCGAACGGTTGAATGTCAAATAGTAAGGACTCGTCTCCTGTTATGTGTCGGGTGCAGCCATTGTCTAAGTACCAGATACTGTTGACAGGCCTTCTTGACTAATCCTACACGAACGAACAGCTAGTTAGACATGGTTTCCAGAGACTTAGTTGTCTCGGGAAGGTTAACAAGAAAATCAACAAATTTTATCTTATTTTTTTCAAATATGAAGTGTTGTGATGAATTGAAATCAAAAGGACAGTCCTTAGGAATCCATTCAGAAACATATATCCTGGTTTTAAAAGATCTTCTAGGTCGTCTCCTCTTTGTTTTCAAAATAAATCCTCAATTATTTAGACTTTAGGACTCCTTTTCTCACTTGTTGTTGGTGGGTTGATAGAGTTTGCAGTCTTTGAACCCCTTTTTGCTCTTTCTTTTTTTGTTATCCAAAAAGGTTTCTTTATTTTTTGAGTGTTGTTGAATCTCACATTCATTTCGCTGGCATCACTGATAGGTTGATTAGTCCTTGATCCCGAGCTGCTAGCAACATGGGATCGGGGCTGATTAAACTGTCTTTTCATATCCTTTTACTATCTATGCCAGTTCTTGCAATGTCTTGCAAGGTGAGAGGTGTTACCACACACATAACAACATTTTCTATGATAAAAGACAGAATATCATCAGAACTATAATAAGGTTGATGAGGAGGGAAAGGTGATCCATGGAAAGGAACATGACTGTGAAAACCGTTTGGTTTGTGACCTCGATCATCAAAAGCATTGGTATAATGTGAGTTAAAATGATTTTGTTGATGATAAGCGTAGTATTTATTATCATAGAAGTTATGTGACTGAGGATGCTTTAAATGTTGGGTTTTGTGTGAAAACGATCTTCTACTTGGTGGAACGTATTTACACGAAGTACTAGCTTTTTCCATTTTCAAAAACTCTATTTTTACTTGAATTAACCTCATCCTTACAACCTGATGATGAATAACCAGCTATATTCACATTAATCGACTCTTTCACATTCATACAGTTTTCAACAACAGTTTAATCATAAACAGTCTCACAATCATTATCTGAAATAACATCAACATTTTCTTTCAATATAGTATGAGAAGTGTGCAACATCAACACTCCCACATTTTACATCACCATCCGAAGATGAAGATAGTGTATATTTCTTAGAAATAGAATTGTTATTATTACATACAGAGTTAATAAATGATGATTTTATTCACATTAGAAACAAAAGGTCAATCTGGCACTCTTTTCTTGTCACAACCCATGTCCACTGACTCACTTTCTTCTATACAACCTGCTGAACAAGATGAATCACTATTAGAACTAGTAGGCACAACAATTGGATCAAATGTTTTTGGAACCTCAGGGTCGAATATCTTAGGTTTTGGAACATGACCAATACCATAGACCATTTCTTTTTCAGGTGGGGTGTTGTAACTAAAGTAGGGTGATGTATAATTATCATTGAAAGGTGGTGGAATTGCTTCATGTCCATATCCCAAACCCGTCTTTTGTTTCACACCCATTTGTGCTCCAATTATACTATTTAACTTATCAAATGCCATTTCAAACTTGTAAATAGTTATCTTTCTTTGTGAAAGATATAGTTCCAGTTTCTCAATTTTAGCATTTAACTTAACTATTCGTTTTTCATGAAACTCAACTAGTTTATTGGGTTTAAACAGATTTATATGAAAGTTGGCCATATTGTCATGATGAGTTTTAATTCTAGTAGAGTATATCTTATCAGCTTTCTTGTATTCATCATTCTGATGTCTAAGGCATAGGTTTACTCTAATTAATGCGGCAATGTGAGTTCTATAGCTTTCTACTTTGTCTACACAAGCTTGGGAACAAAGATGTTTGTGTACCTTGAGAGTGTCAGGAGTGCTTTGGTTTCTTCCTGGGGTAGAGCTTGAAGAAGCTTGATCTTCACTTACTAATTGCATTCCAGCAAAGTTCAATGGGTTCATTAGTTCACCAAATTGATCCTCCCAATCTTTCTCAGGTGCTTCATCAGACTGTGTGATCGGGGCCCTAGAATTCGAACTTGAGTTCCCTTTAGCAGAATTTTCTTGGCTGATTCGTGGAACTCGTTTACCCAAAGAGCTGCTTTGACCCAAAGAGACTTCCGTGATTTTAGCGTCGTTGGCAGGCTGTGTTAGGTTGGTACATTCTCTTGCAAAGTGTCCTTTTTATTGCAATTGTAGCAACAGAGCTGATCTTTGTCAAACCCAATGCTTTTGCTGTTGGCATCTCTGAAGCTGCTATTTTTTCATGAAGTTGGTGGCCCTGTTAAATGTCATGGCCATATGATACCTGATGTCCATCTTCTCAAGATCATTTTCACTGATATTAGGGACTGCTTCTTGCTAGAAGGATGGAGGCAATAGGTTTCCTTGCATATGTTCTTCATGGTTGGCCATAAATTCATAGAAGAGTGTAATGTGAGAATCATCAACTTGGGTGAGCTTACTTGAGCTGCTGATCTTGCTGTTTGCAGACTTGGTTATCCCATGAGTTTTGAGAACTTGTTCAACGGCTTTGTTAACTGCATCTTTAAATGAGCTTGAATTTAATGAAACATGCTGACTCACTGCTGTCTTGAATACACTACTATATTTTGATTGAGCAGCCTAAAATTTTACACCATCAATAGGATGAACTATTGGGTGTGACTGGCTGAGGATGGCTGAGCTGATTCCAGTACCTATAGAAACTCCAGATTGATTCAGAGAGCTAGCATGGTTGTTCATTATGAGCTTATCCTCATTTCAAACGACTTTGATGGTGGATGTTAAGTCAGGCAGAGTTATAGTGTTCAGATTTGTGTCCTTTTGATGGTGGTTACACTACTGTTCCATGTGTAGGGCAATGAATTGAGCAAATTGTTAATTTTTGACATGTCATAGTTGATTCCAAAGCTTATCATTTTGGTGATCAAGTTCTCAAATCTGTCAATGAGAGTTCCAACTGATTCTCCTTGAATATGATTAAGCATGTTGAATTCTCCCTTCAACATTTCCTTTCGACTATTTCTCATTTCCATATTACCTTCAAAATTCTCAACCAGGGCATCCCAAAGCCCTTTAGCAGTTGTATATTCTCTCAAAGTTTGAGCTATGTCAGCTGATAGGTACACACTAAGTACACCATAGGCCTTTTCATCATCAAGGAGTAATTTCTTGTCAGTGCCAAGGTAGCCTTGAACGAGTGTATCAACTAGCCCATCAGGAGTTTCAGTCATAGGTTTGTGAGGTCCATTCTTAATGGATCTAAGAAGTTTGAAGTCTGTCATTCTCACATAATTCTTAAACCTCCAATTGAATTCATCAAAGTTACTTTAAAATATCATAAGCTTAGGTGGTTTGGTTGTGGTTCCAGCTTCATTCTCAAGCATTAGGTAACTTTTCAACAACTCAGGATCGTGTGACATCTTGTTTATAAGATCAGAAAACCAAACAATCTTGAACAATAGTAGATTCTGTGAAAACACAAGTCTAAACCAACCGAGTCGAATAAAAAAGAATCGAATTGAATAAAATTGAATCGAATAGAATAAAATGAATAGAATCGAGTATTGAAACTTGATTCGATTGGTTTCAGAACTCCATTCAATTGGATTGAAAACTCGATTCGATTAGTTTCAAACTTCGATTCGATTGGAATTTCCAGAAACTCGATTTCCACCTTTTTTACATACGGAACTTTATCCAAACACATTTTTACCCACCTTTTCAACTTATAACAAAATGAGAAACCCAAAGAAAAACTTTATGCCTTTAAACACAATTTTGAGCCGATTATCAAGCTTGCAAACGCACCCTTCGAACTCGAAACCCACTTACAAAACTTGAACACTCTTTGTTGTATAAAAGCACGCTTCACGAACACTCAAACGAGACCAAAATCCAAGATTGTGACCCAAGGACCTCAACTAATAGAGCCGAAAGCTCTGATACCAATTGTAGTTCCTAGAGACGGGATCAAACAATGTGTTCTAGGATCAATATCAACTACTAGCTAACGGTGATCACTAGTAGGTAACCACAATCTCGGATCTAGCTTGGTGTTTGGTTATTTCCGGAAATGGCAAATAAAAGAGAGAGTGGTAGAAAGTTGTGGATAAGATATTGCAAAAGGCTGGTGATGCATGTCCATGCTTCACTATTTATAGCAAAGCATGGCATGCATACTCTTCATTATTTTCGGCCAATGGGTTCAACAGTGCATGGCCTCGGACCCAAACATACATAAACAAAATCGAAAGCAAATAAAATACATTGTGAATAGTACAGAAGAATACAAAAGACTATATATAAAACGGGGCCCCACGACAACCCGACCATTCAAAGGATGTTTGTCAATCAAGAATTCGAGATTCAGAATTCTTGATTAAAGGAACAAATGGCAAGGGATTGAATGACATCTGGTTTGTAAGTTTAACCAAAAAATTACACGCTTGTGGAAACAAACATCTGTTTAAAACACTTATAAAATTTTACGGGATTGAAGCCCTCTAAAATGCAATTTATAAAGAATTTTGTCGTGGAAAAAGATAAGTTGAAGTTGGAAATAATGGCTGCATGTACACAATTAAATCTGCGTATTATATGCCCACTTTTAGCATGAATGTTTTAAGTATGAGTCAACTTTCAAATCAAGGATTTGAAATTACTATTGAAGGAGCCACATCTACAATTGAGAAAACATTTGAAAAGGCCCATAAACAAGTCATACCAGAACTTAAAGTAATCCCAAGATCAGAAAATGACATTTGGCAAGATTATTTTGAACAACTTGATCTTGAAGAAACAAAGAACTTAGAAAGATAAAATATCGGAAAAGATTTCAACATATATAATCTTAAAGATTGTTTTACTATGTTAAACCTCTATTCATATTGTGGTGAAAGTTGAAAATCATAAGGATGAATTCAAGAAAAAGTTTCCGAAAACGGTGAAAATGGGTTTTCAAGGATTTCTTGAAAACCACTATGGTTTCTATGCCACCCTACTGTGATAATATGAAAGTAGATTTGTTTGATCTGTATGCAATGATGATAACCACAGGAGGAAAAGATAAGATTACAGAAAACAGATTCAGGGGAGTTGTGGTAGAAGGAATTGGGATAAAATTGTAAGGCCCCAAAAGTGAATTTGTGATATCAATGTGACGAAACTCGTTATATATATTATGGTCAATTAATTGGTTTTAGTTGGCGTTTAATCCGGGTACAAGAAGTGCTTCGATGCACGCGTTTGGCTTCAACAGGGATAAAACTTCTAGAAGAAATATCTTTATCCATAAATAGGGAACATTTGCTAGTTTCATGTGTGTGTTTTTTAAGGTGTAATCTACCACCGAACGGGAGCTCACAATGGGTGGGATCGGTTCGTCTAATATATATCATCACTTTTATACCGTTACGGAGTCGTTCACTATCCTTATTATCTTAATATTATTTGTTCAATCGTTTGTTTATACCACACTCGTCTCGATCGCTTATCAAGAACAAATCCGTTCGTTGTGCAAGATTCGGTGTTTGGGGACCTACAAAAACCATATCACTAATAAAAAGTTAAAGTCGTCTCCTAGGGTTTGTGTTTTTGAAACTCTCCTGGATATCTATTTTAGTTCTAATTGTGAATTGGGCTTGGGCTAATATTAGCACTGGGGTCGAAAACCTTCTAGTCCATATTATTATTTCTTTTTTGAGCTATTACTGTTGGTTTATTATATATTTTTTTAGGCAAGATGCAAATAAAGTTTTAACTAGATTTCCGGGTGGAGTAAATAGATTATTGAGCGGGTTGACCAACATAAGTCAATGATTAGGTTTTTTGTCATTAATGTTTGGCCGAGTGTTCAAAACTTATTATTTTTATTTTTTCCGAACGTTAGGAAAGTTGCATCCATACGTGAACTTCAAACTAATTGGATTTGGATTTGAAGAGGAAATAATAAGTTTTGTCATTCGATCGTTGAAGCCGATAATTCAAGATTAATATATGAATATTCGAGCTCATCTCAGCCTATATAGCTTAAGATCCGAGAAAATGAATAAAGAAGCGAGAACTCCTCAATGGATGAAATTAGGTGGGTCATACCTTGAGTGGGTGAATTGAAACAAAGAGACTTCGGTTTTTATCGGGTGATTTGTAAAGATGTGTGACACAGTTAAACAATTGATATCATAATTCAAGGGGGGTGATTGTAAGGCCAAAAATTGTATCTTGCGATATCAATGTGGTGAACCTCGTTATATATATATTATGGTCAATTAATCGGTTTTAGTTGGCGTGTAATCCGGATCCGAGACGAGAGCTTCGATGCACGTGTTTGGCTTCAACTGGGATAAAGCTTCTAGAAGAAATATCTTTATCTATAAATAGGGACCATTTGTTAGTTTTATGTATGTGTTTTTGAAGGTGTAATCAACCACCCAACACCTTGGGTTGGATCGGTTCGTTTAATGTATTTCATCACTTTTATACCGATTATGGGGTCGTTCACTATTCTTATTATCTTAATATTATTTGTTCGATTGTTTCTTTATGCCACGCCCGTCTCGATCGCTTATCAAGAACAAATCCGTTCGTTGTGCTAGATTCGGTGTTTCGCTGTTTGGGGACCTACAAGAACCATATCACTCACAAAAAGTTAAAGCCATCTACATCAAATACTTAGATATGCTGGATTGGATTCACAAAGAGTATGACAATAAGGAACCGAACTTCATGGAAGGTCAATCAAGTTTGCAAGGGGGTCAAAGAAAAGAAAGGCTGCAACGGATGAACTTGTTAACAAAGTTGATGCTGGTACCCAGCCCAAGATGGAAGAAATGAATGCTGGATAAAAGGTTTCAAGATCATGAGACTGTGAAGATTGATGTCAAGTTTAAGGGAGACAATGCTGGAAATAAACATTGACATCATTCTAGCTGGAATATTTACTTGAAGATTTACATTAATATTATGTCACAAACAATATTATTATTATTATTATTATTATTATTATTATTATTATTATTATTGTCCCAAGTCTAGATTAAAGTGGCGGTTAGAGTTAGTTAAAATCCGTTAGGTTTGTTTAAAGGTTGTGACTCTTAACAACCTATTTGTAACTGTATTTCACTTATTTTTAATTCTCAAAACCATGGGTATAAATACTCTAAGGGGGTGTTTGGTACAGAGAAAAAGAATGGGAAGAAATGGAAATAGAAATGGGAGAGAAATGGAATTGGAGAGAAATAGAAATGGGTGGAGAATTGACAATCATTTCCTTTGTTTGGTACAATAGAGAAATGGGTGGAGAAACGGGAGCAGAGACGTGATTAGGGTTCCGCCTCGGCATCATCATGGTGGAGAAATGGTGGCTCAGAGACGCGTCGCAACACCGCGAACGGAGTAGAGCGTCATCATCATCGCCGCGCAACATCACCACCGCGATTTAGGGTTCCGCCTCGCAACACCGCCTCGCGATTTAGGGTTTCGTTTTGGCTCAGAGACGCGAACGGACGTGGCTGCGGCGTCGGCCGCCGTGCCGGACGTCGGCATCATCATCACCATCGCCGGTCGGAGCATCATCATCATCATACGCGAACGGAGTAGAGCAGAGACGCGATTTAGAAGCAGAGAGAATTCCATTTCTCTTCCAAATGGAGAGAATTGGATTTCTCTACTTTTTGCCTACACCCAATTCTCAGAGAAAACCAATTCTCCGCCCAATTCTCCGCCTAATTCTCCCAAACAAGAGAAACCTAATTCTCCACCCTCAAATCTCTCTACCAAACACCCCCTAACATATTATCAATTGAAACGTGGGATTTGTTTTATTTTATCCTATACTAGCTTCTGAACCCGTGTATTACACGGGATTTGACAAATTATAAAATAAGATCCATTATTTCAATTATAATTATCAAAATACTTATAAATTAATTAATGTAGATTTAATGGAAAAAACAAACTGGGTTAACGAAAAGTACTTAAATAACATGATTTTAATGGAAACGTCAGATGTTGATTTGCCAAAACTTTAAAAAATGTACTAAAGTTACGTAGTTGATTAAACCTTAGATATGAAAATGACACTTATTCAATAATGTATAAAATCCACACTATGTTATAACCCACTTAACAAAATAGTTTTGACCCATGACCTATGGATGACTAGAATGAATAAAACGAGAGATTATGAATTAGAATAAATGTAGACTTGACACATAAAATTTAACATTTTCTTTTATTACTATTGTAAGATTCTTTCAAATATTATTTCTGCACTCAAAACATATAAACAAACTACTTGTCAAAACTGTTCATATCTTAAACCCTATCTCTATCATTTTGTTTCGGTGAGAAAGCTATTGTTTTATTGCATTAACATTTTTAATAATATTAAGATTTTAGAGTGAGATTATGTACAACGGACTAAGATATATTGTACCTGATTACCTGTTAATATCAATCAACATCTGGTCACACAGGGTGCCTATCAGTGCAGTTGTTTCCAATTTCTGTTGTTCCAGAAACAACTCGACCAATCTGAGCTTGAGATTCTCTTTATGTTTGTGGGGATTTATAAAGACATGGATAAAGATTTTGGATTCCCCTACATCCAAAATTTGCCATACATTCACACGTGGGTAAGTGATGTCCTAAACACAAGAATTTTTTTCCTGTACCATTCAATGGGCCACAATGCACACTTTTATGTTTATATGAAAATAGATATATGTATGCGTATATATTCTCCACTCCAGGTGCCTAGACACCCTATTTAAACCTGCATCCGGTCTCCAGGAGTTCATAAAACTTAAAAACTAGATCTTACTAGTCAAGATAAACTAAGATATGTCCGGCGTTTGGGTGTTTAAACAAAACGGCGTGGTTCAACTAGTGGAGAGCCCCGGAAGTGATTCCTGTCAGGGTTCGGCCCGACGCAAAGTCCTGGTTCATGTGCCAACGAACGAAGTGGTGACTTCATACAATGTGCTGGAAAGAATCTTGTCATCATACGGATGGGAAAGGTACTATGATGATCCTGATTTGTTGCAGTTTCACAAAAGGTCGACTGTGCATCTCATTTCTCTACCTAGAGACTTCAACAAGCTCAAATCGATGCATATGTTCGATATAGTCGTTAAGAACCGCAATATCTTTGAAGTAAGAGATATGTAGTACCTAGCTAAACTAACGGCGGCCATATCCAGTTTGTATAATAACCTGCTTGTCTATTGTATTTTCTGGATCAACTACTTTATTTTATAATTTGTTTGTTTGTTTCCTCTGATTGATTTGAGTGATCGAATATGTACTTTTCTTACAAAGTAGGTCCAAGTTTGATTATGGGTTGCCATAATGTTGGAATGCATAATGGAACTCAAATTTGATTTTTTGTTTTCGAAGCTAGGTTTAAGAAGGTAATCTAATTTAGCGCAAGGGTTGTTGGTGCTCATGTATATGTAAATCTTATTAGTTATGGTATTTGATATTGAAAAATCAAGTTTCTGTCTGACTACATTAAGTCTGTCTATATATTAAATCGTCTCATTTTTCTGGTTGTGTATTCTTTTAGGAAAATAGATTCAAATATGTTATAAGCAACCAAACCAGAAAACATAATATCTTAGGTCGGTAGGGTCCAGGAATGATGAAACGAGAGCTGTATCTCATAAGAAAGAAGATGACGGCAAATTTAAAAAAAAAAAAAAGATCACAAACGTATTTCGAAGAAAGTCTAATACTCCAAAAGGGGAGGAAAAAGAAGACATCAAGGTAAGAAAAACCAATACGCAACTTCTAATACTGCATAACCTTTATCCACTGGTAACGTCTCTAAGATCGATGTACAAGTTTAGCAAAATATTCATATTCAAGTACGTAACTTACTACATAGCTATCCATAATTGTGAGATCAAAGTTTTCTTTAGTCTCTTTCCACAACTAAGGCACAATACGTGCTCCTAAATTTTGCGATTATGGTTGCCTAGGGAACTCTATGCTTTCTTTCATAAGAACCGTGTTGGTCAAGTTTATGCTTAGATGACAAGCATCCACTTTTAATTAATTGTGGTCTTGTGGGCTTAATTAGTTGGCACATTTGGCAAATTGTAAATTCATCAACGTATATTACTACATAAGAAAAAGGCTTAGAATATGTGCCAATCTTATATTTATTGGTATTCTTTGATGTGTGCGGTTGCTTTACTAGCTACAAGTATATCCCATCTCCCATTTGCAAATTATCTAATGCTATGATTATCATATATTTCATTGCATAAGCAGTGACGTACGTATCAAAATGATCATTTATAATCTTAAGTTGTGATTTGTCAAATTTCAGCGAACGATGATCAAAGGAAAAAAATGAAAGCCATGTAACAATTATATAGTTTAAAGATTATATATATGCGTAGATTGGATAGACGCACACATATTGTTAGGTTCTATGAAAATCATAGACCAAACAAAAACCATTACAGATATCACTATTACAGATATCATAGACCAAACAAAAACCATTTAAATGAAATGAAAAGAATCCCATGGCAACCAAAAGAGTTAAAAACACTGAAAGAAATTCTAAGTCAAATTTATTAAATGCTTAAATAAAAGAAAATTAAATCAAGTCCTTATTCTTGAGCTTCATTTTACTCTCATCACTGATCTCCCCGATTTCCCGAATTACCTGTTAGCAAATAAGACAAACACAAACAAGAAAATACGGCTGAGCCAAAAATTGCCCAGTAACGGAGAGAACAATAGTACAGGTAAAGGCATACATAAGACAAAACACATACTGAAATAAAACTGAAACTATTGCGGATATAAAACCACGTTTTAGACCGAACAATAATTAGATGCGAAACATAATCCGATACACGATCGGGACGTAATCTGAATATACTCAAATTTAACCAAATGCATATACACATATCAAAACGGACCAGAAATATAGCGAAACAAAATATAATTACTAATATACACGACGATGATGTTAAAATAAATAGGTCGTGTAATACGGAAGCACCCAGAGCCTAAACAGAGGGGTACACAGCTAGCTAGTCCATGCACCAAGGAGACGGTGTGGGTGGCGTGCACACATTGTTCCATCTCAAACAGAAGTCAGGAGTCAGGAGTCAGAAGTCGGAGCTAAGATCGATCTATACGCCTCTAAGTGGCCAAGGTACTACATGAGTACTTTCAGAGACGCCGTGAACTTTGATTACGCACTGTCACGATAAGTGCCATGTCAGGAGTCAGGAGTCGGAGCTAAAATCGATCTATACGCCCCTAAGTGGCCCTAATACTTCAAAAGTACTAGTTAGAGACGCCGTGAACTTTAATTACGCACTGTCACGACAAGTGCCTTCCCGTTGACGCCCCAACGACAAGTCAGAAAATGCTCGGGTAACAGAGTACTAAAACTAAAAACATATAACTAAAATATATTATATAAAAAAACTGAACTCAAAATATAACCGACGCGTAACGAAAATCCGTGCTACAAAGTAACGGAATAGATTCAATACTATTAGTAAACGAGAACAAAAGCCGCACTACGAAGTAACGGAATATAATTAATACTATTAGAGAAAGAAACCAGAAACCGTACTACGAAGTAACGGAATAGAGTTAATATACTATAACTAAAAGTAAACAGAAACCGTACCTTAATCAAAAGAGAAAGCAAAATTAAACTCAGTGTCGTCCGCAAATTTGTACGAGAACCTATGGTTCAGTTACATTAGGATTAAGTGTATATAAAAAAATTAATGTTGGTTCATTCGTTAACTTAGTGACATTTCCGACGACTACTTGATTAGGATTGGTAAATAATTATTTAGTTAATGTAGTTCTATTATTTGCATAGTATATATAATAGTAAGCTTTAGTGTTACTATCTAGTTACTACATGCGTGTGTTTGTGTATATATATATATACATACATATATATATGCATACACATGTTTGTATTTCCAAGAAAAAGTATATTCTGAAAAATTAGTGTGTTAATACATATAAAGACCAAAATAGATTTAGTTTCCTGAGATATGACCACTAAGTTTGCTTTTAATAAAATCATAATATTTCTTTTATATAAACAATACGAATGTGTAATAGATCTATCATTTTAGTGACCTTATTATTAGTATGAAAAGTTCGAATAAACTAAAACATAATACCAACCATTAATAAAAATCATTTATTTATAAAATTGAAAAGTTTGTTCATTTATTCATTAAAGATCTTATCTCCAATGCATGCACGCATACACACTGTGACGAAAAGGACAACAAACTAACATGTTAAATTGGCCTATAGTGGTTTCAGTTTTTCTCCAAAATAACCGTTATAATTTATCGCCGGAAAAATCAACTATCACGTATTCAATACGTGTTCATAAATAGGCTAATAGAACTTACTTCAATGTCGGACTGAGCGAACAGAAAACGGAGACAACGGAGGTGATGCGTGTGCGTTAGACGATGACTGTATTAATTCGTTTCTCTAAACAGAATCGACCGAAAGCGAGAACTCAAACGGTGGTGGTTTGCACCAGCAACTAGGCTGTTCATGCACTCAAAACATGTCAATAATCGTTCGGATCGCCATCTACAGAACAAAAAATTAAGGAGTAAATAGGTAGGGCGATTCTTGCATACCTTATTTGTATCGAAAAGACACCAGAGATTTAGACACAGTAGTGGTACACGATGCGTAACGGGTCATCTACGACGGCGTAACTCAAGAAAGTGTGCGGCTGGTTTCCGGCAGCAACCGTTAGCGGTGGCGGCGGTTTAACTCGGATCCGTTTTCGAGTGACTATTCTCAGGGCGGTGGTGGTGTGAACTGGTGGTTAAACAAAATCAGAGACTGGTGGTGGGTTTCGTGAGAAGTTTCTTGGAATTTATAACGGGGAGTCGAGGATGAAGGTGCGAGACTTCGGGGGTTTCTTCCAAAAATCCGGCAGAAGGTTGAGGAACTAGATGACGATCGAGATTTAAAATTTAAACAAATAAAACATGTGCTTTTTATCAATCATGTTTCATGCTATTCATTTCTTTATTTATTCATTTTATTATTATTATTATTATTATTATTATTATTTGTTTTATGATACAATAAAAATTTGGGTTATTATACGTACGTATCAAAATGATCATTTATAATCTTAAGTTGTGATTTGTCAAATTTCAGCGAACGATGATCAAAGGAAAAAAATGAAAGCCATGTAACAATTATATAGTTTAAAGATTATATATATGCGTAGATTGGATAGACGCACACATATGGTTAGGTTCTATGAAAATCAGGGATTCAGTGAATTGAAAGGTGGAAAACATGGACCGCGACGGAGAGAGAAAATTATAGATTATATAACTTAGAGTAGGCAATGATCCGTTTAATATCGGATAATGAAATGATGGGAAGATAGAATTGATGAGTGAATGAAATGGGATTATTACAATTTTACTGTTTTTTTAGTTAATTTATGAAAATGAAATTAATCATTACTTTATGTTATTTGTTAGGTATAAAAAAAACCTCGGAATGAAATAAGAATGACCAGAATACCCGACTCAAAATAAAGAAAACTTACTAAAATTAAAAAAAACTGATAATGGCGGTGAGGGTGGGAGGTGGTGGTGGCGGCGGCGGTTGTGGCCAGGTCGTGTTGTCTAGTTTAATGAAAAATAAAATAAGAGAACTGGTTGTGTGAATGAATATTTTGATGTGTTTAGAGACAATAAGATTCCTTGTGTAATCAATAATTCCTTTATATTGACCAAATAAACCCTTTTTTATTAATTTATTAATTCCCTCACAATAATCCATTCTATTACATCACTGCTACGTATCATACATTACCTATCTGTTATCATGTCAACTAAAAAGAAGTAAATGTATATAATGGAAATAAAATTGATATCTATACTTTCCATACATATTTAAAAAGTCTAAGGGGGTGTTTGGGATTCTTATTTTACCTTCTTATAACTTTTCATTAAGTTAATAAGTTACAAAAGTGTAACTTATGAAACTTTTTCTCTCACAATATAAATAATTACAAAGACCTTATTACTTTTTAAAAAGTTAAGAAGTTATAAGTTTGTGAAAATAAGCAATCCCAAACACCCCCTAAATTAAGGCTGCAGAGATTACTCTGGTTTAACCAAAATCTTTTGCATCGTATGTATAGACTCTTTCTTTGGGGGTAGAAGATCGGATGAAATAGTCCTGCTAAGGATGTAGACGTACTAAAGTCATTGTGATCAAATGTGCGTTACAATTCACACATACGACTAGATCCTCTTATTGAAGATAAGGACGAAAGAATGTCTTGAATTCACAACAGTAATATTACAACAATATTAAAAACCTCAAATACATAAAATAATGACAGTTGATCCCCATATCCATTACAATATTAGATTTTGCAAGTTTGTGGGAAAATTAAATAGTACAGTATCCATCTAAAAGTAGTAACTAAAAACCAATGTTTACAGACCCGGCCCGGACGTTGACCCGGACTCCTTACCGGGTCAAAGGTCGGACCGACCCGGGAGGGCGGAACGGTGTTTGACCCGGATGACGTCATAAATAATTTAAATATATATTTACATATATATATAATTCATATACATATAAAAAATAATAATAACCAAAAATAATAATAATAACAAACTTTAATGTTTATTTATGTTTTATACATTGTTTTTTAAATATATGTGATTTATGTTTGATTAATAGAGACATTATGAAGCCTGGTTAGTTGGCTTATGAGGTAATTATTAAAGCTTCTATCTCTGAAATGACCCAAGTTCAAATCCTGGCATGCACATTTCATTTTGGATTTTATAAAAAATGGGTTTTACCGCTCCACCCGCCGGGTCAACCGGTCCGACAGGTCCGGGCCGACCGCCACCCGTGAACCCGGCCGGGTTTTTAGAAACGTCCAAAATACGTTGACCCGGCCCGGTAAAGGGACCGGGTCCCGGTCCGACCGGCCGTACGAAACATTGAATATTATAACCAATTTTGCCAACTACAATCTACAACAGTACTTTTTTGCAACCTAGTCCAAAAGACAAGTGGTTGGGTAGAAAGGAGCCCAATCAGGCCATAACTATTCCCAATCGTTCTCAACACGGGAAATACGTCACTGGAGATAAAGAGCTTATCAACAAACCATTTATAAAAGTGGCATACCGCTCTTTCATTTTCATTGGCAGAGCATCCCATCCTATAGGTTATGGGCTGTTGCCACATAATCGGTTTATGGAACAACTCGATCGATAAACACAAAACAATATATATGAAAAACATTCAAGTATCTCACCTCTTTCATTAATCGCACCATAGGTTACAATAATGATCATCCCAATCAAATATTTAACTAGTTAAAGATAACTATTGTTGAAGAGGAGTATAGTTGTAACATCTACCTCGAAATATGATTGACGTGTCACTTGTACAATAACTAAAATGCCATTCCATTAATGATTTGAAGCATTATATTATTATAAGTAAAGTACAGAAACATTATATTTGGTGTAATAGAAGGGAAACACACATGTATGAACATACGAGGAATTTCCTCTTTTGCGAGCTTGGGAATAGCTAGTGTTACCATTGTGGATCATGCGCTACCTTAAAAACTGCTTCATACAAAGTGATAAATACGAAAAGTTATGCCTTAACAACTAACATGCGTTATATATTCTTTTTCTTTATTTTTTTTCTTTTTAGCAGAAGTTATGTTATATTATATATAAATCTATTATAATAAAAATACATACAAATAATTTGAATGGTTTGCATTGAAACAAAAGGCAGAAGGTCCACAAGTTTTGTTAGCCTTTTTGGATCTTGCTCTTACATTAGTGACTTGCGATTTCTTTGCCTATTTTATTTTTTTCTTTTGAATTTTAATTTCAGTACTAATATTAATGACCGAAAGTTCTAACATAAATGGCTTGCGATTTCTTGGATTATTTTATTTATTTTCATATGAATATAAATTTCTACATTGATATCAATGAAATTATATATACAACTTATAAATATTAAATAAACGAAACATAAATTATCCAATAGAAACACATGAAACTCATATTGAAAAACCTGCAAAACTTTTTATTCTGTAAATCTATAAAGGGCTTTTCCACAACCATCCCCCGGTTTGCTAAAAAACCGACTAATACGACACGTATAGAGCTATTCGCGGCGTATCAGTGGGTTTTTCAACCCACCAGTTTGTCTTATTATGTTTTTTGTTTTTTTTTTCTTTTTTTTTCTTTTCTTTGTTTTTGTTATTTATAATAATTATTATTATTAACATTATTTTATTTATGAATAATATATTATTATTCGGAATTCGGCAAAGGGCGTTCAGTTGCAGGGCTTATATGGGAAAATTGACATTGCGAAACGACCTTTCAATTTATTGGCTACTGTTGTTATGGACAACTTGAATCAGTTACAGTGATTACCTTGGGAAAAACTGACAGTACCAAATGAACCTTTTCTTGGATGCTTTCGGTATCGGCATCTCAAATCTGGCTCTTCGATTTCTTCAAACTCCAATTGTCTTGACCGTCGGCCACCACCACCAACCGTAGTTGTCTTCACTTCAACACATATCCGTCGTCACTAGGCTTATGCTTAAGCTTATTATTATTATTTTGTTTAGATGGGAGTATTGTAAGTTGATCATCTTGTATATATTAAAGAATTATCAGCTTATATATATATACATGTATATAGTAGATGTGCGGTATAAGAATTCATTGCTCCAACATAACCAGCACCAGATCGAGATACTAGTTTGAATCTCTCGGATCCGCGGTATCCGCTAACGACAGCGATAACGGGAGTCCATAATTTGAACAGAGAAATGAAAATTTGGTCATTGCTCCAACATAACGAGCACCAGATTGAGATATTTAGTTCGGACTTACCTGAACCGGTTGACACGTATGCTAACGTGGATTTAGGTTCGGTGCTGACGCTGATATTACCACGTTTGCCTACAGCTTTCATTATCACCGGCATCATACACAATGAAAGCACAAATTCAAACAACAATCCATACAATAGCAATTCCCTTCATTCTTTTTCTCTTCTTTCACTCAAGAGAGTACTAAACCTGAAGAAGAGAAAAAGAATGAAGAGAATTGCTATTGTATGGATTGTTGTTCGAGTTTGTGCTTTCTTTGTGTATTATGCGGTGATAATGAAAGCAGTAAGTAAACGTGTTAATATCAGCGTCAACACTGAACCTAAATCTGCATCAGCAAACGAGTCATCCGATTTAGGTAAGTCCGAACTAATATCTCAATCTGGTGCTCGTTATGTTGGAGCAATGACCGAATTTCAATTTCACAGTTCAAATTATGGACTCCGTTATCGCTACAATTGGCGGATATGTCGGATCCGAGAGATTCAAACTCATCAAACTAATATCTTGATCTGGTGCTGGTTATTGTGAGGCCAAAATGTGACTTGCGATATCAAAGTACGAAACCGGTTATATATTTATGGTCAAGATAATATTTAATGTTGGCGAGCAAAACCGGACACGAAACGAGAGCTTCGAGACGCGCGTTTAGCTTCAACAGAGGAGATCTTCTAGAATGTTTAGTTTTAGTTATAAATAGGACTTGATGTTTCTATTTAAGTGTGTGTTTTCCATGGTGAAGTCATCCACCCAAGGGGAGCTCACCTTGGGTGGGTCGGTTCGTTTATGAATATACCAAATCTTTAACCGACAACGAGATCGTTCACTTATTTTATCTTTATATTATTTATGTTCGGTCGTTTGATTTCACCACACCCGTCTCGAGCACTTATCAAGAACAAAGCCGTTCATTGTCGGATCTGGTTTCGGGACCTACAAGCAATGAATTCTTATACCGCACATCTACTATATATATGTGTGAGTGTGTGTGTATATATAAGCCGATAATTCTTTAATATACACAAGATGATCAACTTACAATACCCCCAACTAAACATAAAAATAATAATAAGCTTAAGCTTAAGCTTAGTGACGAAGGATATGTGTTGAAGTGAAGACATGCAACTACGGTTGGTGGTGGTGGTCGACGGTCAAGACAGTTGAAGTTTGAAGAAATCGAAAAACCAGATTCGAGATGTCGATAACGAAAGCAGTCAAGAAATTGAAAGTTCGTTTGGAAATGCCAGTTTTCTCAAGTAAGCCCGTGTAACTGATTCAAGATACTCATAACGAAACCAGCCAATAAATAGAAAGTTCGTTTCGCACTATCAATTTTCCCAAATAAGCCATGCAACCGAACGCCTTTTGTCGAATTTCGAATAATAATAATATATTATTGATAAATAAATAATATTAATAATAATAATAATAATAATCATAAATAACAATAAAAATAACAAAAGAAAAGAAAAAAAAGAAAAAAAAAAGAAAAAAACATGTAAGACAAAACTGGTAGGTTTTTCTATAAAAACCACACTAACATAACCAGCACCCGTTTGATATAATATAATAATATAATATAATATAATAATAACATAATATTATTATATTATATTATATTATTATTATATTATATTATTATTATATTATATTATAAAATACACTTTAAGAACGTACCTCCGAACGTGTTGTGTCGGCGCCTGACACCCGCATCTGAATCTCTAGCGTGCATCAGGTACCTAATAATAATAATATTTTAATAGTAATAATATAATAAAAAATTTAACAATAACGGTAATAGTACGGGAAACCCGATTTAAATTTGGGAGGCTCGGCGAATTAGGGTTACCGTAAAAGTGTTTAGGCTCATATAGGTGGTGTCTATATAGTAGGCATGGTGTAGTATAACGGTCAATGTCTAGACAAATTTCAAATCATTATCATAACGGAACCCAAATTACAATTAAATATAATTTACTTTTTCAAAACTCCCTATAAAGTATAAATCGTCTCTCTTGATATCACATAACAAAACTAAACCAGTCAATAAATCTCTGTTCTAACATGTACAACTACCGACTTTATACTAAATAAAAATAAAATGAAACCTGGTCAAGTCCGACTGATCGTTAGCGACGTACCCCGGCTCCTCCTCGTCCGACTCCGGAAATAAATGGTTGTTGTGTTGTTGGTTGAATGAAGAGGGTGAAGGTGAGGGGGTGAGGTAAAAAAAAAAAAGAAAAGAGAAAGGATGGAGAGGGAGGGGAGGGAGCATGGGTAATATAAAAAACCCAATACGCCGTGTATAGGGCTATACGCGGCATATTAAGGTACGATATGGCAACCCAGCCCAGCTTTTGTAGGCTACAACGTCAAATCGTACCTAATACGTCACGTATAGCCCTATATGCGACATAATAGGGGGTGTGGTGGGTGTCCCTAGCAAGACCCATCTATAAATAGACACTTTATTTTACTCAATAAAAAATGGAATTTTTTTTTTTGGGTAGGAAATCTCTTTAAAGAATTATTCTGAACAGAGAATTGACATCGGATTATTGTAAACATGAAAAGAATTTAAAAAAGATGAGCTGGTTAATTATAATCTAACCTAAGTAGTTTTGATTGGTTTTGAGTGTAAGGTTACGCACTTAATAACGCCGTATTCATTTTTCACACACACACACACACACACACACATATATATATATATATAGGATCAAGATCATGTGAGAACTATTTAAAAGTTGAGAACCATTTTGTGTAACACCCCGGCTAAAGCGAAATACGTCCGGGTGTGACGTACAGATCACTCATAAGCTCGTAACGATATTATAACGACAATAATTATATTTATTTCATTTCATTACATCACAAATACACAATCAAATAACAATACGATAAACATTGAATTTCATTATGTTGTATTTCTAATACCCTAATGGTCCAACTAATCTAGTCATCAATCCTTAGACTTCAACCTGCAGCACGTTTAAAATAATATATTTGTCAACAATAACGTTGGTGAGAATTCATAAAGTTTTGTATATATATAATACGAAAAGTATAAAATTCACAAGTCAAGAAGTATAGTCTCAATCATATAGCAAAAGAAAAGTAAATACATGATATTCCTGTTAGTTTGACATAAGTCAAATCTACTAAGGAACTCTCGTTCGCCGAGCTACTTGGAGTATAGAATATGATAATGATACCGCCATTAACAAATGGACGGCGCAGGTACGTCCCGTCTGACCCTCATACTATGAGTATGTGTATGATGCCGCCATTAACAAATGGACGGCGCAGGTACGTCCCGTCGGACCCTCCCACTATAAGTATGAGTCTCCACCACAAAAACAGTAAACATCTAGCACATAATCACATAGTTTACGAGCAATATGATACAAAACAAATACATACAAGACACGCATGTGAATTTTAGTTTGTCACAAGAAAACCAAGTTTGGACGTGCTACACCCCAAAACGTGTAAAGGTAAAAAGGGGTTATGAAAACTCACCTCGAAATAGATGATAAACGAGAAATGAAATCCGAAAGCAACCGAAAATGCGTTAAAGAACTCGAACGTTTGAACTTCATGAACTATAATTGAAACAAAAAAAAACGAGATCTAACTATCGGGTTTACAAAAGTTAAATCAATTTGGTTGTAGGAATCATGCAATATTTTAATGTAGCCTTTATTATTTTATGACATTTTATAATATTATATTTAGAATTTAACAGAATTTTAACAAAATAAATATTATTTTAATATGAAAATATTAACACTAATATGCGAGTTACGATAATACAATATACGTATTTTTAATGGGAAATTTATCTTCTACAATTATTTTAGCGTTTATAATTATTTAATGAAAAGGATATAAAGTATGATGAAATAAGCTAGCTATTATACCAATTTTAACGAGTTAAAAATATTTTAATGCTATTATTAATTTATGAGAATACTAACGTTTATTGAGCATCGGTTTTGACGTAGTTTTATCTCGACGAATATAACTAAGTTATTTGAATTAAAGTTAACAGACAAATTAAAATCTAATGACTTTAAAGTTAACGAGACAAATTAAAATTGACGGTTTTGACGAGTTTGGAAATCGGTTTTGTATGGAAAATGGTGAGGGATAATTTATATAGTTAATAAAAGTTTTATTTGATTTAAAATGATTTTAACTAATTTATTTTGATTTTTAACTAATTTATTTTGATTTTTAACTAATTTATTTAATCATTATAATTAATAAAAGTTTGTAAAAAGAAGAGTAAAAAAAGATACAAAACTCAGCCTATGTTCACTATACTAAGGCTTAACCAGTTGGTTTATAATGATATTCAATTAGGAAATGCAAACTGTTAATTTTATAAAAGCAAGCACCCAGTTCATCTCCAACATGAAAACCCTAGGTTTTTAAATTCAAGGTTTCTGGTAATGATTGATTAACTAATGATGGGGGTTATAATTATCGAGTGTACGTGAATCAAAACCATATTGAAATTACCTTGAACGGTGTCGGGAAAGTGACGAACGACGAGACCGGAATCCGAAGCTTATGAGGTATAAGGTATATTATGAATTACTGAGAGTGTTTTAGTGTATTTAAGTGATTGTAGCAAGCTTAGTCGTATGTGACGTCCCTATTTATACTTGCAATTGGTGCGTAAACACGTTAAATTATGTTAATTTGATTCGGCCGTTTTCCGGCGAATGTTACGGGATTAAGATCTGTCATACGTGCGTTAATATGCAATTAATTAGTTGATTGACATTTAATATCGATGACTAAAGCCGTTAGGATGATTAATTGGTTTTGGCCGGATTTCTTGGTTGTGGCCGCAGGCGATTACGCCGGAAAATCAGGGAGGAAGAAGGGGGTGGGGCTGGGTTATATATAATTAATATAATTTAAATGAATTTTCAGTTTTGGCCCTTGATGTTTCAATTTTTAATAAAATTGGTATTAAACTTTATTTACAATTTAAACCTCGAACTTTGTTATTGTTTTAAGGCTAGAAGTTTAAAAAGGTAATTTATGAATTTAAATCGGAACTTTGAAATATGTCATAAACGTAAAAGAAAATTATAAATTGGGTATTTAACATATTATTGCGACTTGTTAAATAGAAACTTTTATTTAAAACAAATAGAAAATGAACGTAAATTCTCGAGCTTATCATATTAACGATTAACGTTAAGCACAAATACAATAAAACAACGAAACGGTTTGTTTTAATGAATGCGAATAAAATGACAACCAAATACATGACACGAAATTTCAAAATATAATAATATATTTATAATAAAACCGAAAATTTAAAATGGGTCGGGTTTTCGGGTTTGAAAAGTAACGAATGTTACAAAATTCACAACTTTTAGAAATTTCGTCTCGAAATTAAAATAAAAATAAAATTTTAAAAGAAAACCACTAATACAGGGAGTTGTCAAAAAGTTTTAACAATATTTATATCTATAATTAATAAAAATAATAACATCGATCTTTGAATGACCCGAAAGACGCCACAAATGGGAAATATGACAAGGACACTTATATATAGGATGTACCAGCGGCGTATCCACCATGCCTTTATCTTACTGCATTTGTCCCGTCTTTCAAAATCATTCCAGGTTTCGAGTTATTGCACACAACCGTAATTATTATGTCTTCCATGCGAGGACTTGGATAATTACGTGTCGACCCATAATTACATTTATCGTCGGATGGTTCACATAATTCCTTCCATTGTGTGGATTTTAATTCTTATGTGAAGACTTTTAAATCAAGAACAATAAACTATAAGGATTATAAATAACAAAAGTATATAAACAAGTCCTTGAGGTCAAATATCAAGATAAATAATGTAACGTCAGGGTTAACAATAATCAAAAAAATAATTGAATAAATTTTAAATAACGAAATTCTAGAATTAAAGAATATCTAAACAGATGGTTGAAAGATGAAATAAATTACTAGAGTATTAAAGTCAAAAGAAAACCCTTGATATTAAGGATACTATGGTAAATGAAAAATATTCATCATAAGTTAAATACATGGAATATTGAGATCATGAAAGAATAAAATTCGTGAAAACATATGATAACCAAAAGAAACTATCAAAGAATTTAGGAGAAGTAAAAAAAAAACAATGACGCTAAGATGTTAGCATTAATAATCTCGGGGAAGGGTATATGTTTGAGACGTCCGCATTGAGATATTGGTAAATCGCATATAACATCAAATCATTGAAATTAAACAAGTCCATGAGGCTCCTATTAGATAGCTATGTCACATAGCCCCGGTTTGAAAGTAAACCGGTCATAGGCAGCCAAAAGTACGATTACGGTTTCTATTAGATAACCATGAACATAACCATGCACATGGTCCCGGTTCCCACTAACGCTTATGTTTGGAGTTAACCGGTCATAGACCGTTAGATTGAATAAATTCAAGAGTTAACTAAATCTTACTCTATAGATAACGTATGGAATGCGTGTCGTGCTTAGTGAGAATATAGGGCATCAAATCAACCAAATGCAAACACAAATTCATCAATATCATTGAAAATTTAGAGTACATGAAGACATTATTCAATTGAAACGAACAAGGAAATATATAATAATAATAATAATAATAATAATAATAATAATAATAATAATAAATGCGAAAATGATAAATAAAAATGTTGCCCGCAGCGCTTGTCTTCTCGAGGGTAGGTGGGTCCGTGGTATGAAGGCTAGGGTGCACGGTGCCATGATTTCTTAACCGAAGCTCATTGGCGTTGACGAAAACGTGGGAGAAAAACAATGATTTTTGGGATTCGTTTTAGTTTGTGAAAAGCAGTTACAAAACCTGATTAGTTTTTTTTTAAAATAAAGTCCTGAATTAACACTAATACTTGAGAAATTTATAAAACTTTTAATGTAAAAGGTTTTCTTTTGGGTGACATCCTAGGAAAACTTTATAAATGATCGTCAGATAAAATGATTTTTTTTAATGTAGAAATATAATAGTGGTAGTATAATAGCCGACTAAGGTTAGGACTTATTTGAAACAAAATATTTTTTAAGGATTTATTTAACCTTGAAAATAGATAATAATGATAATAATATTAATATTAACAATAATAAACCATTTGGTTTGACTTAAAGTCCTTTTTGAAAAAAATCAACTTGATTATATACTTATTAATTAACTATTCTTAAAATAATCGAGGATTTGAAATTACAAAATAAGGTGTTCATAAAATAATAATAGTAATAGTAATAATAATAAATGCGAAAACGACGAAATACAATGAACGACGTTAAACACAAATTCTCGAGCTTATCATATTAATGATTAACGTTAAACACAAATACAATAAAACGACGAAACGGTTCGGTTTAATGAATGCGAATAAAATGACGACCAAATACATGAAACGAAATTTCAAAATATAATAATATATTTATAATAAAACCAAAATTTTAAAACGGGTCGGGTTTTCGGGTTTGAAAAGTAACGAATGGTACATTTTGGACCACAAAAAACCCAAAAATAAAAAAAAATCATAAAACAAAAAGAAAAACACAAAAATAAAAAAGTAAAAAAAAACAAAAATTCTTATTTATCATCCTAGTTTCATAAAAAAAATTCTCGACTTAGCTAAATTATACATATATGTACGCACATGTTTTTTATAAGCATATCTATAATTTAAGGTAATGATAATATACATATGTGTACATTACGTAACTAGAGATTAAATGAAATTATACACATGTATATTGGTATAATACGATATTTTTATGAAAGCTGAATGAAATATAAGAATTTTGCTTTTTTAGCTTTTTAAAACATTTTTTTAAATTTTTTAAATATTTTTTTTGAAGGTTTTTTTAGTGCTCTAAAATATTTCTCAAAGTTCTCAATTTGCAAATGATTCTTTTAGGATCCTTACCATATATATATATATAGGATCAGGATCATTTGAGAACTTTTTAGAAATTGAGAACCATGAGAACCATTTTAAACCACAAAAGACCCAAAAATTAAAAAACATCATAAAACAAAAAAAAAACATGAAAACAAAAAAAGAAAAGAACGAAAATTCTTATTTTATCATCTCGGTTTTATAAAAAAAATTCTCGGTTTAACTAAATTATACATATATGTATAATATGTACATATATGTACACACGTGTTTTTTTATGCATATATGTATTATTTAAGGTAAATGATAATGCACATATGTGTACATTGCATAACTAGAGATTAAATGTAATTATAAACATGTGTATAGGTATATTACGAATTAATTTTTTTATGAAACCGGAATAAAATATAAGAATTTTGGTTTTTTTTTACCTGTTTCGTTTTTTGTTTTATAATTTTTTAAATATTTTTAAAGGTTTTTTTTTTGTCCCCAAATAGTTCTCAAAGTTCTTAATTTGTAAAGGCTCATCTCCGGAACTTTACCCTATATATATATATATTATCATACGATAATGTACACGACAACATACGATTTCAAAAACACGCAATGGCATAATTGTAAGTACATTCAATTTCGTTTCCTTCCTAATTATCTGTCTGCAATAACGATTTTGCATTAGCGCCGGCTTCCATGTCATGATTTCAGATCATAAGGTATCTAATTTATATGATTTTCAATGTCGGGCAAACCTTGAGATACGTTAATGGCTGCCAGCAGCAATTCAACTTAAAATTGATGAAACTGAAATTGATATTGGTCTTGAATTAGGTCGACATGCTGCCTTGATTCCAAATGTTTTCTTAATTTTGTGAAAATACATAAATTCATGTTTTTGTGAATACAAAGCGTAAATTACGAATTGGGTCTTTAAATTGAAAAGAGCGTGATTGCATTTTCGGCGGATTGGGCTTGAGCGTAATTGAACTTGAGCATAATTTGGTAACAAATCTTTAAAATAACAGAGCGTAATTGATTTGAGCATTAATTGATTTGTGTTAGTTCAGACCTTTTTGCTACACACAATGAACTACATTTATAACATTGAAATTGTTTCATTTACATGTACAAAGTCCATAAATTTGGAATTTTTAATCATGGCCAAATTGTTCTTTACCTTTTGTTTCTGCATATTTATCTTGAAAATACTAACTTTGTAAACGTAATTGAACCGAGTAATTTGAGCGTAACTAAAAAACTGTGTAATTTGAGCGTAATTGGAATCTGCATAATTTGTGCGTAACACTGCATTTTCGGGTTTAAAATATAAAGAAAAGAAATGATAAGATTGGATAGGGAAAGAAAGGAAAAGAAATTATATATTTAAAAGACATTCTCGAGTTAAAATAAAATAATAGAAAAGAAAATGTTAATTACACTTCTTGAGTTAGATAGAAAGGAAAAGATAAGAAAAAAATTATAACTTTACAATCATGTCCTTATTATTGAGTTAGATAGTAAGAAAAAAATAGGGTAAATTAGTAATATTATACATGACTATAAACTTTTCTTCCGAATCAGACCATATTTGGCTGGAAAGTTTTGAAGAAAAAAAGCCTTAACTTTTCTTTTCATTCTCTTTCTTTTCTTTAATGAAAAAACTCAAGAATAAAAAAAAGAAAATTTTCGTATTTTTTCTTTTCCAAACCCTTAAACAAAAAACCGATGTAGTGTAAGTGAAAGTTAGACAATAAAACCACAATATTTCAAACTTTGGATATTTCTTGGCACATACTTGGCAACTTCTAAAAATTTATTTAAGGCAAAAGGAGTGGAGAAAGGCTATTGGCACTATTTGACTTTATTGTCCATGTCCGTATGTGCTCTTCACTCAACAACGGCCGTCTTCTTGTATACTCCATGTAATCGGCATATTTTATTTTATAAATAGAGTATATTGTTATAGACTACACTCTGTAAATTGAATTGATATTGATTTTTGTTTAGAGCTTAATTGATTTTGATAGCAGATCATAATTGAAGAGGATCTGCAATTTTGATTAAAGACAACTTTGACAAGTGAATTTAGATAACAGAGTGTAATTGATTTTGTTTATCAATTTGAATTACACCTCCGTAAGTCAATTTGAATTCGATCTGCGATTAATAAACCCAGTTCAAATTTATTATTCGAGCAAATATGACGTTGATTTTATTTTTCGTCCCATTAATTGACGAAGATGAAGATATGTCTGAAGCAATTGATGAGCGAATCAACGAATTAGTTGACTAATCGATGAATTAGTTTATTCAAATCGATGAAGTAGATATCGCAAATTTAGATTTAGGTTAATTACGATTCTGCCACCGCGTAAAATTGAAATCCGCGCCCAATATTCTCGCGTACCTATTGTACGATAAGGAATTATTTTAGAATAACCTACCTATATATATATATATATATATATGTATGTATGTATGTGTTATTCTCTTTGGCACACAAAATATATAGGATTAACCCAACATGTGACCATGGGCTGCATGCTGCTAATATGGATACACGGAAGCCATACCCCATTTCTATCTATACGGGAATTCGAAGGGAGATATCAAAAGTAGACATAATTTGATATTTTTTCTGGTAACTTTGAGAGCCCTTGCAATTGCAGGGCCACAGAAGTTCTTCGGATATATATCAGCTTGATTCGTTGGTCACGTGCATGGATTGGCCTTTATGATTATAGATGATTCTATTCTTTCAAGATTGACCGGGATTCTCCTTATCCGTGTAAGAAAAAAAAGGCATGAGCTATTCAGGTCCATGTTTACACATTCTAATTTGCATGTAATCAGTTATTTCAAAATATGTATTGGCTATTCTTTCATCAAATTTTGTCTTAAAGAACCATTTCAATTTCAATTCAGTAATAAAGTGTTTATTGTATTGATAATTATATATGGGGATACTAAATACGGTGTTGTTAGCCGCCTAATCTTACACGAAGAAACCCACCAAAAGTAGATAGTTTTGATTAAATATATGGAAAGCCAATGGTCTTCTTATTATTTCCTATTTCTAGTCAATTAATACTGTACTTTTTATTCATCTATTATCCTCTTCAAAGTTTCTCAGTATTCGCTATGAAAGATTACAAACAGAGGTTACATAATTATTCCTACATCTTAAATTGATCAAATAAAGAAGACTTCATTCCCAATATTTTACCGGGTTTAATTTAGACAACTAATTAAAATTTTAAAATCTGACACATGTATATATAAAATTTTGAAAAACGAAAATTCAACCAAAGAGTTTAGCATTGTAGAGAATTTTTTTCAAGTGATGGCTATAAAAAACAAATAATCATAATGTAAACATGATATTTCATTTAAAATGAAACAAAAACTTTTAACTGATTTTCTCATGGATTTCCGAAGGCATTAAGAGTCGTAATAGCAATTTTAAAGAATAATTTCATTCATTTTGTTTGTGGTGTTCTTCATGTTGGGAGCAAGAAAAAAGATGAACAATAAGTACAAAATTAGTGAAGAGTAATAAGAGAATAAGAAAATTAAATAATAAATTAGTTATATTTAATCAAAACTATATAGTTTTGATGAGGTTTTCGTGTAATTTTTACTTTAACCGTTATATATATATATATATATATATATATATAGGCAAAGTATAGAATGAAAATCCACTTAAGCTGTGAAAACCCGCGAAAACCCTATGTAACATCGTTTTTTTTTGTTACATGTAATATATATTGTAACATTTAATACAAAACATCGAAACATTAAAAAAAATTGTTTTGCTATTTTTTAACACTTTTTTACTAATTTTTTATATGTTTTTAGGAGAGAGAAAAAGTTATATTTATGTTAACATTTTTTATTAGCTTTAATTGTGAACCACAAGATTTAATCTTTAATTAAAAACATGTGATTGAGAATGGGTTTTTAGAGTTTTCACAACTCAAGTGGGTTTTTATTTTAACCTAACCCTATATATATATAACATATATATATAGGGTTAGGTTAAAACAAAAACCATATATATATATATACTAGTTTGAGGCCCGTGTATTAAACGAGTAATTGGTTAAAATTTTAAGCTCTAGCCATTAATTGAAATCCAGTCAACAAAATAATTATATATTGTTAATACAATTACAATTTACATTAAAATTATAAAAATTACATAACTGAGGTTACACAAATATGTTATAAATAAGTAAAAAAAACTTCCTTGTACACTAATTTGTTGTTTTATTGGTCGGTATACATTATTTAACAAAAATCAAAATCTTTAGTCCATGTTTGCTTGTAACTCTTGATAAGTTAACATATAGGTTTGCTTGTAACTCTTGATGTAGCCACACATAATTGTCCGTATGACAAATAAGGTTATTTCAAGTACATATCAACCCAAAAAAATGATAAATATATCCATTCACTACAAAAAAATGTCATATAGTGACATACAAAAAGTGCCACTGGATAACAAAAAAGTGCCACTAAACACACCTACAAGAATGTGCGGCATACAAAAAAAGTGTCACTAGAAGTGGTGACGCTAAAGCCTATCAGTGACACTTTTTCAATCTGCCACACAAAGTCTTTAGGCTTTTAGTGACACATTTTTTTCTGCCACAATGTAAAAAAAGAATTTTGTGGCTTTAAAAAGTAATTATTGATACCTATTCATACTAGTTTTAGTGATACATTTTTTTTGCCAAAATCTAATAAAAACTTTAGTGACACAAATTTGTGTCGGTGAAAACTATTGCTATTTAAATAAATATACTATTTTCATCGGCACATAATCTTGCAATGAAACTCACATGATTTTCAATATTAAATACAAAATAAAAGTTCTAAAATAGTAAAAGGGGAATCATAATATTATAACTTCAATAATAACTCCAATTCGAAACATATTCCAAATGTTAGACATAAACTGTTTAACAAGTAACAATCCAAATTCCAAATCTTTACATGATTAGTCTTAACGTTCTTTGGGTGAGAACTTCATTTTCATAAAACCTAGCTCCAAAGCTTCTTACGATAACTACCCTGCCATCATCAACCATATAAACAAGCATTAGTATTAATTAAAAAAATCAAAAAGTTATTTTATAATGAAAGTCATTGCTATTAATTTAAAAGAAAAACATGTATTAGAAAATGGCTTGAACACCTAACAACTAGACAAAAGAGCCAACATATAATATGCAATCATTTACAATTAGACAAAAAACCAACATATTACCTTAACTGCATTGTCAATGAAACTTTAAAGATTAGTTGTCCAAACATCTTAAATGTCTTTCTTAACCTGTAATATGAAAGTTTTAGATGATCAATTTATACCAAGATTACAACAACATAAGAACATCCATTTAATATTGTGAAATAGTAAAAGAAGTAACAAGTTAACATCAATTACCATTACGATTATGAATTCTTGAAGATGTTATTTCAAACTGATAAATAGTTGTTATGGACCAAAGAACCAATACTAGGTACCTAAAAAAATTAATGAAACTAATGCTAGTACATAAACATGTGAGTATAAAAGAACAAACAATGGACTATGCATGTAAAAGAACATCGTCTAGATCTTGAACGGTAGATCACCGGCAATTGAACACTTATGATGATTGAACCACATACGACCACAAGAAATTAGGGTATGCGGTTTGAGTGTGATTTTTAACACACTCGGTGCACATAACATTCTAGTTACTCAATTATGAACAAAACATTTTAGTTAATTGTTGAAATGATAGGACTTTGGGCAATCGAATCTTGCTCAGGCATACAGACTCACTAATGCTAAGGATAAAATTTTGAATTAAAGCTATATGTGAATAATGAATTTTTCTTTGCTCCTAAAGCATTAAAATTAGCCATCAATCGTAGACCTTAAACTTGGACCGATATAAAATCAAAAGTACCGGTCCCAAAAATAACATCTACAAGACATTTGCAATTTAAAAAAATCTCGCATAGTCCTAGGTGTACTCCTAATAATGAAAACTCGTAATTTTAAGGGATCTAAGGTTCTCTAGCATGAAATCTGCATTTTTAATCGCTGTGAGACTAGTGATTCCAACATTACCGCTCTTATCAAAAACAAAAACTAGGGTGACTGAAATGGCATAGTTTGAAGAAAAATGGTCGAGTGATTTAGGTTAAAGAGAGGGTCACTAGTTAATTTATAAGATTCATACGATAAGCCATGGTGATATTCCACAAAATACAATTTCTTTTAAGCAAATGAATGTCAAATTTGAATCCTACAAACCCTATCTCTAACACGGAACATAATTAGGAAATCAGTTTAGTAACATACTATAAAACTCAAGATTGTAAAACAAGGTGAACTATCAGGCATACACATATCAACCCATTATTCAGACAACCTAACTAAGAAACTCATATATTATAGAAACTGACCAGGAAAACCATGAGCTGAATCTATCATGTTTGAGTATATATGTATACTCCATCTCGAACAATAAATAAATAAAGAAAAATAATATGTATAAATAAATATAAATTTGATGCAATTCTGTGTGGTCATCAATATACAAGGTAGTGATGCATTATCAATGACAGAAAATATTTATCTTTTTCCTATGTTGATTCATTCAAAGTTTAAACCTTTGTTGATTAAATCAAGTATATATTTATCATATTTTTTCTAAATTGCTAAATAGAACGGTATTATCTCTAAAACGAAATAAAAGTACTTCTGCAACTCAGCAATCAAAACTAACCTTCCTTTCGGATTTTCATTGTTTCTCAGAACTGTAAGTTGAAATCAAACCGATAAGAACAAAAAATATAAAAGCAAAAACATTAAATCGATATCAAAGTCCCGCGATGGTTGATTAAATAAATAGGCTAAGGAAATAGTTGAAGAGTTATAAAGAATGTTCAAACAATACCTGGTGACCCTAATCGAAGAATTCACGAATTCAGTGAGAGCAAGAGATGGGCGGGTGTTCGATTGTTGCTTCCTTTGGGCGGCGTTATTCTGTGAAGCAATCGATCAAAAAACCCTAAGTTGAAAAGGCGTCAACGAAGAACTTGACTTTGAGCTTGAGGGATTGAAACAGATTCAAGCATTTAATATTCCTTTATTATTATTATTATTATTATTATTATTATAAATTAAATTCGACTTTGTTAACAAGTTTATAGTACGAATTCTTCTTTTAATGGCAAACGAATCTTTTAAATGCGCTACTGACAAATTTATCACATTGAGATATGCGTGTGTTTCGATCCAGAAAAAAAACCTCACATAAGGCCAATGCCCCTGAACACTTGCCCAAAGACACTGCAGTGCGGTGAGATAAAACTAGTTCATTTCAAGTAACCAACTAATGAAAGCCACCTATTCGCCTAGTCTCCAATCATCACGAAAGTAAATGAAAACATGAGTGACATGAAATACCAAGTCTCTCCCATTTTTCTTTGTATTCTATTCAAAACTATCTTTAGTGTCATTAAGGTTTTGTTTGTTTTTACTTAAAATATCTGCAAGAGGCTTACGTATGCGGGCGCGTAGGCATAAGATTCCAAAGACTGTTTTTTTTAAATAAGATTTGAAAAATGCTTTTATGGTCTTAAAGTAAGTTATTGTTCAACTTCTTCACACATATTCACACTTCTTAACATCCTACCAACACCCAATGTCCACCACCACCACCACCCACCGTGCGCCGCCACCACCACCACCACCCACCGTGCGCCGCCGCCACCACCACCGTCGGCCACAACCACCATCCACTACAACCACCCACCACCACCGTCCATCACCACCACCACCCACCGTCCGCCAACATCACCGTCCACCACCCACCACCACCATCGTCCATCACCCACCACCACCCACCGTCCGCCACCACCATCGTCCACCGCCCACCACCAATTATTTTAGCAGTCTACAGATGTTAAATGACGTCTATATACCGTGATATGTATGATAGGTAACTAATTTTCAGCTTATGTAGACGGTATCTAGTTTATAAAACAAACAGTATTGTATTTCATATTACAGACCTTCAGACTACATATTCAGTTGCAGACATGAAATCAAATGAAATTAAATTGCAGATAGTTTTTGTCTTAAAAAACATACGGCACCTAAGTGATTCAATTTCATATATATATATATATATATATATATATATATATATATATATATATATAGGGGTGGGTTCTAGTGAAAACCCCTTTTAAAGAGAAAACTTAAAAACTCTTAAAAACTTATAAAAAACTATTTTTAACTTAAAATTTTTTTTTTTGAAGTTTCCTTTTTTCCATTAGTCTTACATGTTGTTATTGGTTAAAAAAAAAAAAACTTGCCGGTAACCTCGTCGATGCAGTGCGCATGTGTAATAGTGTGCATTGCATATATACAAAAGTGTTTGTATTGCATAGAATACAACACTATTGCACATATTTGTTACACACTATTGTATATATGCAATATAAGACTAATACACACATCGAATTCACATTAGTACGTATGTGTAATACAACATTAACGCACATGTGCACCACATCGACTTTTATTTTATTGTTTTTTTCCATATAATACAACACTACTACACATATACAATACACAAATATTGAATATATGCAATAAAACACTATTAAACTCAAAAATACATAGTAATACACATGCGTAATACAATGGTATCGCACAGTAATACGTATGTGCATTACACGGTTTTTTTTTTAATTTTTTTTATATTTTCGAGTGAAATATAAGAAAATATAAGAATAATGGCTAAAACAGAATTTTGAAAATATTTTTTTATTTTTATTTAAAAATAATTCTTTATGAGTTTTTAGTTTTCTCTTGACCCTCTCCCTATATATATATACACACACACTATGCTATTTATATGTATTTTATTCATTCATTTTATCCAAATATTAAATGATTAAAGTTTCAAAAGAACTCAAATATAAAACGAACCAAAATAATGTCATGACACGTGAATGTGAACCCGACAGCTATATTCACGTGTTAGCTTGAACATGTCCCAAAACTATGTAGGCTCAACTGGTGTTCAAAAAAAACCGGTTACGGAACCGGTTTGGCCGGTTCAACCGGAAACCGGTTTTTTAAAAACCGGTTTTTTTAAAAACCGGTTTGACCGGTTTACGTAACCGGTTTACGTATCGGTTATACGTTTTGGAGCCAAAACCGGTTTTATAACCGGTTTTTTTTATAACCGGTTTTTTTTAATAACCGGTTATTAAAAAACCGGTTAACCGGTTTTTAAAATAACCGGTTTATTACCGTTATAAAAAAAACCGGTTAACCGGTTTTTTAATAACCGGTTAACCGGTTAAACCGGTTTTCGAACGTTACCAAACGGCTTTATAGCCGTTTTTTTTTTTTTTTGACCGTTTTTTAGCCGTTTTTTTTTTGTTTTTTTACCATTTTACCCCCACAAACATCTATATATAGTTTAGGTTGGGTATTGGTTAGATCACACTTGATTATACAACTCCAAACGCTCTAAACGTTTATTTCATACGCGATTATACAACTCCAAACGCTCTTCTTTCGTAGTCGTTTATTTCATACTCGAGTATACCACTCTTAATTCGTAGTCGATTATCATGGCCTCCCAAAGTGCTGCTTCATCGGTCAACATGGGTGCCTCGAACACGGGAGAAACCGTCGTTCGGGTCATCCCCACGAAACGAAACCAAGATATTTGGCAACATTTCGACCTATGCGAAATGTCTAACGGAACTCAAAAAGCTAGATGCAAACATTGTTTGAAGTTTTATAACAAAGAAGCAAACTCCAGTTTAAGAGCTCATGTAGAAAAGCCCTCTTGCAAGGTCTTGAATGACGAATCCGGAAGTAGTTCGCAGCCGGAGATGACGAATCAAGGAACGGTGTTTACGTACGACCTTGAAGCGGTACGTCAACAGTTTGGCAACTTTGTGATTCAACAATCACTTCCTTTCAACCACTTCGACAACCCTCAATTCACGGAGATGATGCAAAAGTATGTTCAACCACGCTACCAACACGTAAGTCGTTCGACCCTTAGAAGAGATTGTCTTAAAGCATGGAAAAACGCTAAATCCGAACTAATTTCATACTTTTCAAACTTACAAACTGGTGTGAACTTAACAACGGATGTGTGGTCGGTACCTAATGGTTCGCCCGACTCATACATTTGTGTGACGGCTCATTGGGTTGACCCCCGGTCGTGGCAAATGATGAAACGAACCGTTGCGTTTCAATTGTTTGATTACCCGCACACGGGTAGAAATATTTTTAAACTCTTGGATAAAGTCATTCGACAATACAAGATTGAAGATAAAATCTTTTCAATATCGTTTGATAACGCGTCCAACAATACGGCCGCGGTTGGCCATTTAAAATTAAAGTATAAACCTATCTGTGATGGAGCGTTTTTTCATAGCCGATGCATTGCACATATTATCAACTTGGCCGTGCAAGATGGGTTAAACGTGATCGAAACGCAAAGAAACAATTTTAAAAGAATGTTACGAGATGTTTTTAGCAACAATTCAACATTTTCAAGATACAAAAAATTTTGTGAAGAAGCTAACTGTCAATGGTTGGGGCCTAATTGGGATTGTCCAACAAGATGGAACTCGACTTGTGAAATGTTTGAGAAAGCCATCCAACAAAAACAATCGTTAATTGCGTTTCATCAAATTTTGTCAAATAGGGGTAAATGTGCACCGTACGATCCTAGAAACTGGTTATTGATTGAGATCGTTACGGAGGTTCTTCAAATTTTTAAATCTTGCACAACTAGTTTATCCGGGGTTTACTATCCAACAAGCCCCATTGCTTTACCAAAAATTGCTGTCATGTGCACAAAGTTGACTGAAATTCATTGTAGGGGTGCACCTTATTTTGATATGGGTGCAAAAATGAAAGAAAAATTTAGAAAATATTTTCAACAACTACCCGCTGTTTTGACCTGTGCGGCTGCGTTAAACCCTTGCATCAATGTTGGTGGTGTTGAAGCTTTAATAGAAAAAATTTGTGATGAGCTAGAGTTAAACGACGATCAAAACCCCCATTATAACCAAACTTTAAAGAATGCTTTCAACACCACCTTGGCAAACATGTATGATGTTTACCTTACAAAACACGGGTCGTCTTCCCAAATTCATGACTCGTTAAGAGCTGTTGCCCAATCCCAATCCCAAACCGACCTTGAAATGGGGATGTACTACATGATTTGGGAAGACGCCGGTAAACGTCAAAGGGTAAACACCCCAAGCAGTGAACTTGGAAGGTATGGTGGTACCAACTTTGTGAAACACATGACTCCGGATGAATTTAGAAGTCTTGATATGCTGGCTTGGTGGAGAGGTAAGGAGGATGAGTTTCCGATCCTCGCCGCCATGGCCAAAGATTTACTAACGGTCCAAGCTTCCACGGTAGCTTCGGAGTCTGCTTTTTCTGTTTCTGGCAGGGTTATATCGATTAGGAGGACTCGACTCACTCCACCAGCTGTAGAGATGTCGATTTGCTACAAGGATTACTTGGACTCTTTAGATAGGGCACAACATCAACGCTCACTCGAGGGGGAAATGGAGTATGAGGCGGCCTTGTATGAAGACGAGGTCAATCAAGGACACACTCAACCAATGACCGATGAAGAAGCCGCGTACGACGATTACCTAAGGAATAGCTCGGGATCGGGTAGCGAAGAAAATGAGTAACAAACATCAACTTGTTAATGTAATCGTGTCTAAGCATTCTTTAATGTTTGTATTTTTGAGTTACGAATATGCGATAACGATTTAATGTTTGTATTTTTAATGTAAAAGCTATAAATGAAAGTTATGTGTTTTTAATCTTCCAAGCAAAGAATGCTAACAACGAAAAAGACTTACCAACCACTTATTTGAAATGTTTTAAGCGATCCGTGAAAATATTTTCGATTTTTACAAATATATAGTATTTTTTATAATTTTACACAAAACTAGCCGAAAAACACTCGTTTTCGCGCTGTTTAACGCACCCGATAAGTTTTTCGCGCCAAAAACCGAACCCGAACTAAATTTGGACAGGGCTTTTCGTATTTGGGCTTGAGAATTCAGAAACTTGGGCCAAAATGGGCCCAAAATAAGCCCATGGAGCTCCGGCCGCAGCCGCCACCCCACCCCTCTTTGTTTTCCTTTCATATTTAAACTAAATCCAAGATATTTTTAGCCTCATTTTCTTGAAAACTCTGGACATAAGCTCTGTTCCAGCCAAAAACCTTCAAACCATAAGGTAAACAACTTAAATAAGTAGCTTTTATACTTGTTTAAACTTGTTTAATACCATAAAAACATGTCTTGGTTACTAAAAATCATTCCTAACCGTGTAAAAATCCTAAAAATGGTCCATAAACATGTTTTGATCATACATATGGTAAGGAACCTGTTTTGATAGTTTTTTTTGGCCATAAACACGGATGAAAGGGTTGAAACGGCGCTTTTACGGTTCAAAAGTTTGTTTTTGTGCACTAGCCGAAACCCTAAGTTAAGAACTGTTATGTTGATGAAATATTGCTTGGTTTGTGATATAGGACTTGTACCTAGCTCTTAGAAGCATAAGAACCTGAAAACTTGATTAAAAAGTCGGAAACGAGCCAAACCCGCTAAGGTAATACCGAAACACTCGCTTACGGGCTATTTAGGTTAAGGTTGTGATGTGTGTATTTTTAGGACTTGAAATTTTTCAGGGACATCAGGGACCATGTCAATAAGTCCTTGTTCAAATTTGGTAATTTTTTGACCATTTGAGAATATTTGGCGAATTTATTACCGAATTGGGACAATTATTTGGGAAAAATAGCTAAAATACTTCAAAAATTATGAAATTTTTCTGGGAACTCAGATTTGATGTATTTTGATCACATATGAATTTTGGGATCATTTGGAGAAGTCTAAAGGTGTTTTGTGCATATGCGTTCGTGTGAATTTTTATAGTCGAATTTGGGCCAAAAAGAATATTGAACAAGCTTTTTACATTCTGGAATTGATATAGATTGTTTTGGGACATGATTTGAGTATTCAGGAATTTTTGTGGAATATTTGGAAATTGTTTGGGGTAAACGGACGATTTTCAGACGAAATATAGCTGACAAAATGAATTTTTATAAATTAATAAATCAGTAAATAATTCCATAAATATTTTTATAAAAATCTACATATTTTAATTGATAAGTGGTTAAATTTTCATATTTAATAATTAACGGTTAATTAATTATGCTAATTTAAATATTAAACAAATTCAGTTTTTATAAAAACCGGCAAGTTCGCGACTAGCGAACCTGCGGGAATATCAAAACTCTAAGAGTGATCAAAAATCATATTTTTGGATTAATTAAGTTAAAACGAACTTTTCTATGAGAAATCTAGACAATCCGGGTGGATTGTGCGCGTTTCTTCTCAAATCAAACTGAATAAACGGAAACGGGCCACGTGGCTAATCCGGGACCCCAGTATGTGATCCTTCTTTATAACTTAATCATTTTATTAAACAATACGTTTACCCAAGCTTATTTTCCCATAATTATTTTCTGAACGCGTAAACGAACAACTTGGCCCAGCTGAGAAAACGGGAATCTGAGCCAAATTCGGTTTTAAGTATTAGACATTGAACAACATCACAACCTAAGCCTATTGCCACTTTCTGGGCATTCCAGTTATACCCAGATTAGCTATAATAATACTAAAATATTAATATTATTATAATATGGACTATAGGGACTAAGTGATAGCAAAGGAAACGAACCTCGTGCTGATCTCGCACTGAGTGCCTACAAAACCGTAAGTTTCATGACCCCTCTTTTCAAACTGTTTACAAACTTTTGGGGTGAAAAGCATGTTTATATGCATTATCTATCTGAAAACGATTCAGAACGAAAAATACCTGAACCATCATATATGAAAAATTCCTACAAACATAATGATAAAATACGTGCTGAGGAAAGGTGATTATTATCGTGATTGATATATTAAATGGAAGCACTACGAATGCCATAACATAATGAAATCATACATGACAATCTGTTTATATAAATACGCTATATAATGCTAAACACAACAGGTTGAGGAAATAACGTGGTCTGTAATGACCATGGGGCTATTGTGGGCGGAAGGGGGGGGCCACAATAGTACTAAACTAAAGTTGAGTATGGCCTATGAGTCAAGTTCTGCTGCAACTTACTAAACTAAAGTTGAGTATGGTCTATGAGTCAAGTTCTGCTGCAAGTTATAAACTAAAGTTGAGTATGGCCTATGAGGCAAGTTCTGCTGCAACTTATTAAACGAACTAACTTGATTATGACATGAATGTTAAGAAAATAATGTGATTATGCGTATTGTGGTCGGATGGGGAGCCACAGTATTTGGTGATACGTGATAAATACTATATGTGTATATGTGTCTATATACATGCTATGTGATTAGCCGTAGGAAATACTATGTGTAGAATATACTAATTATTTGCGTGTATGTTTGAGTTTACGTGGAATCATTGTGGGTGGAAGGGGGACCACAGTGGTTGATGTTAACGCGGAAGGGGGGCCACAGTGGTTGAGTTTATGTGGAACCGTTGTGAGAGGAAGGGGGTCCACAGTGGTTGGTTAAACACGGAAATTGGAAACAGGTAGTACGAACAAACAATCACGATTTTACCGAAATTTCGAATTTATATTATAAACTTACATGTGTGCATATGCACACACAAGGATATGGTTGTACATATTTATATAAACGTAAATACATATTTTTACATACGCGCGTGCATACAAACTGTGACTGTATGGTGCGCAGAACTGATTTCGTTAAAACTTATGAAACTCACCAACTAATCGTAGTTGACCTGTTTTTCAGGTAATCAGACATGAGAAGTAATTTCATGTGCGTTACGTGTCTGACTAATGATTGATGTCGTGGGCATTTGAGTTAGAAGTAAAGTAATTGAAGAACCGGTTTGATTGTATCACCTAGTCTGTAAAAGAGATTAGAACGATGTAATATATTGTAAATTAGTTAGTAATGTTTCTTTATGAACAATGTATTTGATACCAGTTGTATCTGTTGCATTTCTGTTTTACGCTTCCGCAATTCGCTTAACGGGGTGTGACACCATGTGAATGGTATATTTGAAGGACATGTGTAAAACATATATTGCTTTAATATATTAGTTAGATGTTATTGAAAATTTTGGCAGGTAGAGATATTTGTAATGATTAGTTGTTTTTGTTATAGCGTACACCGGCTGAATTAATTGCTCCCTAATCTCCAAACTGCTGAATTTGAAATTAAAAAAATAGGCTGCATGGACAATATCAAAATGCCGCATCTGGTGGTACCGATGGACAAATAATGTAAATTCCCTTTTTCTAAAATTTTCATAAAATTGTACCCGTAAATGACATACTTATCAAAATTATACAATGATTTATAGGTTCTTCTTATGAATCAAGGCCATATAAAACCCTTGTGATTTCATCGTATCTCACGATCTAAGAATCATACCCTTTTATCTAGAAGAGCTGTATAACATTTTGAAAGTAGGTGAGGTGAAAAAGCAGTGATTTCATCGTATCTTACGATCTAGGAATCATGCCCTTTTCTCAGCTGTATAACATTTTGAAAGTTGGTGAGGTGAAAAAGCAGTGATTTCATCCTATCTTACGATCTAAGAATCATGCCCTTTTATCTAGAAGAGCTGTATAACATTTTGAAAGTAGGTGAGGTGAAAAAGCATGTTGGTAACATCGTCACTATGTTTTTTTTTGTTTAGTTTTATTAAAATATTTTACTGTTTTCTTGTTTAATTTTACCTTAATTAAAGTTAATATTTTATCTTTATTTTTTGTTCTTTTACTGTGCACATTTTGACCTAACTCACATATTAACTTCATTTCAAAAGTTTATATATCCGTCAGGACCGCCACTGAATTGTGAGGTTATTTTATTCATTGTTGCTAAAACTAACAGGGTAAGGAGGTTCAACATACACCTGATCAATTTTTCAGACTAAAATAAGTTCATATGTTTTTACAAACTGTCGCAAGAATCTGATAGTAAAGTTTAACTGCCCAAATATCAACTCTAATACCAAATTGAAATAGATTATCAGCCAAACTCCACTCCCTTTGACTTATGTTTTGATTACAATTTCAACAATGAAATAAGCAACCGCCATTAAAATTGTGGTCAAGCAAATAAATATATAAAGTGATATTAAAAACTTAAACTTACGCGACACAAATGCTAAATGCCACTATAAGTGTTTTCAATAAATTATGACATATGCAAGGTGTCATCAAATATTTAAATTTTAGTGACACAAATACTAAATGCCAATAAAAGTTTGTGCAAAGCAAATATGGCATACATTAAGTGTCATTAAAACCTTCATAGTGGCATAAATGCTAAATGCCACTAAAAGTGTGTGTCAATCAAATGTGGCATACATAAAGTGCCATTAAAACTTAAAATAGTGTCACAAAGGTAAATTGCCATTAAAAATGTGTGTCACTAAATGACATTTTTTTTGTAGTGATTAAATTAACAAAAAAATATTCATACACATAAAATATCATACATTTTAAACAATTAATATGATGTCATTTGAGATCATCTGTTCATATTTATCAAAAAATGTAACATTCGTTACTTTTCAAAACCCGAAAACCCGACCCAATTTAAATTTTCGGTTTTGTTTATATATATATAGATATATATATACACACACACACACACATTATAATATTATTAATTAATTCCGTTGTATGCATTTACTTGTTATTACCATGCGTATTTGGATTCGTTAAACCAACCCGTTTGGTCGTTTCAATATAGTTTGATCACACGTTCATCATTAATATATTCGCAATGATTTACGATCATCGTTAGTTCAATTGCTATTTTTTCGATCAATAAACGATATTCCGGGATTTAAAGTTTTCGGTTTAAACAATTTCCAAGTTTTATAATTCTTTTACATTTTCATACATTCCAAAGTATAAGGTTCAAATGGTAACTTATATTTATATTTATGTTTCAATATAATCTGAAAGTCTAGGGACTGAATATGTAAATTCAATTAAAATAATAATAATAATAATAATAATAATATAACTCAATCAGCAGGTCTTCCCCCCCCCCCTTCCCGTCTGTTTTTCCGGCTCCCCGTTTCCGGCGACGAAGTTAATTCCGGCAGCCCCTTTAATCTCGTTAAAACGCGTATTAAACATCAATTAACATCTCATAATATGATTAGACGAAACCTTCGGCCCATTATAATCATTCCTAACGCATATTGACCACTCAATAACGAGTCTTAATCCCGTAATCATAGTAACAATCGCCGGATAATTTGCCGCGTTCTAATTAATACAATTAACACCTAAATGACCCAATTACCAGTATAAATACATCAATCCCGTAAGCTTAAACCCGTACTCAAACTCAATTAACATCATACTACACCTAGAAGCCGTAATTAAGATTATTCCGGCCGTCCATCGTTTCCGTTCATTCCGTCACAATTCCGGGTAATTATTATATGCTTTTGATTAGTTTTTAGCCGTGAATTAAAACTCCCAACTTAATTTTGACAAACATGATATGGAGGTAACAGATTGGAAGTTAGGGTTTTGATGAAGAAGATGAGTTGGTGTTTATATATGTATATATTTTGCTTTTCTATTCTTTAACCAAATATGTAACTAGTACAGATGGTTTATTCTCGTGGGTGTGGGATGAGAGACCCGGGCTCGAACCGGGTTTGCCTCATTCCTTTTTGGGTTTTATTCCTTTAATCACTATTTCATTATTAATACATCATTTTATTTATCATAATAGATTTAATAAATTTTTTTTATAGTTAAAATAATAATAAATTCAATAAAAGTATTTTAAATTAAATAAAAATAGATGTTTATCACTCTTCATGTAAAACCAACTTTCGTTCTCGTTTCCTGACAACCGTTAATATCATGATATTTTATTATTAACCTTTTTGTTAACTTTATAACCCGCTAAAATAATTATTTTCGGGATAAATCTGATATCGTTAAAACCGGTGCTTCGTAAATATAATAAAATTCTCTTATTAATAATAAATTATTAATCGAAATAATATTTAATTGATATAGTTCATTAACTTTAATAATTAGTTTCGTTAGCTTGTAATTCGTTAAACCATTAAAATTAAGTTATATTTTCGTTAATTCTATAAGTTTTAATTCGTAAACATTAATCCGTTAGTTTTAATCCGTTAAATATAAATCATTTATATCTCGGTAACTTTAATTCATTATCATAGTTAGAATTGCTCGAGATAAAGTTCCTATTTAAAATACGTGGATTATAATATCGTAACTCTCATATTAGTTATAATATTAAAATAATAAATCGTTAAAATTATCTTTAGTTTAGTATTAAAATCATGATTCCGTTAAAAACACTGTTAAGACTTAAAAACAATATAAACATCCAAAACGCTTTAAAATGATAAAATATAGCGCGCCATCTTTAAAACCAATAAATATCTTTATTAATCCCGTTAGTTAGTCTTTAATTGTTCGTATTTATTTTTATAGTTCGAGAAGTTCAATCGTTTTGGTTCCTTTGACACATTTCGGTTTTATCTTTATTTCCTCTTCGATTACAAAGGTAAGTTTTCATAACCCCTTTTTTACTTTTACACGTTTTGGGGTGTAGCACGTCCAAACTTGGTTTTCTTGTGTCAAACTAAAATTCACATGTGTGTCTTATATGTATTTGTTTTGTATCATATTGCTTGTAAACTATGTGATTATGTGCTAATTGTTTATTGTTTTTGTTGGTGCATACACATATTCATAGCGGGAGGGTCCGACGGGGCGTACATGCGCCGTCTATTTTTTTAAATGGCGGTATCATTATTCTATACTCCAAGTAGCGTGGCGAACGGGGGTTCCTTAGTAGATTTGACTTTTGTCAAGCGAACGGGAATATAATGTATTTACTTTTCTTTGCTTTATGATTTAGGCAATACATCTTGACTTGTGAATTTTACACTTTTCGTATTATATATATATGCAAAAACTATATGAATTTTCACCAACATTATCGTTGACAAAATATACTATTTTCAACGTGCTGCAGGTTGAGGTTTAAGGATCGAATAATAGAAAAGTTGGACCATTAGGTTACAAGAGACGAAAATTCAAAGTTTATTGTATTAATATTTGATTGTGTATTTGTGATGTATTGAAATGAATTAAATATAATTATTGTCGCTTAAATGGCGTTACGAGCTTATGAGTGATCTGTATGTCACACCCAGGTGTATTCGGCTTTAGCCGGGGTGTTACAAAAAAAACATTGATTATCCCAAAAAACAGATTACCTGAACTTTGATGATATAATCATCCTTAGAATCTTTAAAATCTGAAATTGATTGATCAGGATAAATTTGTTGTCATTAATATTCTGTGTGTGATAAATTTTTAATTGATATTATATTTTACAACTAAAAGTTGTATAATCAAGCAACAAATAAAATCAAAAATTAAAATATAACAAAATGATTTGTTTTATTTCATATGAATGCAATTCATAGGAAAATGACAAAGACATAACTTAAAGCCGTTGTTCAAATAACAGTTATTATTTTGAGTTAGGTGAATATTAGAAGATTTAAAGTTGTATAAAGTGAAGATAGCGATTCCTATTTATAATAGTTCAAAGTATTGGATAAGGAATGTTTAAATTTTGAATCATATTCCCGTGTTATTAGTTAATATTATGGAAAGTTGTTGAAATATTTAATTAATCGATATATATATATATATATATATATATATTAACAACTTATAAAGAAAAGAAGAAGAAGAAGAAGTAGCAGAGATTCAAATTTTATAAAAGCATGGTAAATGACTTACCTAATTAACTATTTTTTTTTACAATTAATATGAAAATGGAATATCCTTGAAATGTAATGACTAACATGATTAAGTTATAAATAATAAGAAAAATAAAAATAAAAATAAAAATAATAAATATTTTATTAAGTTACATTATAATTAAGGTGTGAATCTTAATGAATTTTTATAACATATTTTAATAATAAATGTTATAACTGTAATTCTTTTTTTTTTAATTTTGTGTATAGCTTTTTTATTTTGAATATAAACCATAATAAACACTTTAATTATGTATTAACCAACAAAAAACACTAACATAACCCCAATTCGTTGTATTTTATAAAAATAAAATTAATAAGTTAATATAATATTGAAATTATGTAAAAATCTAACGAAAATGATATTCTATGAATCTAGGTTTCAATATCCTAAATAATTTTTGGAAAACGAAGATAGTGTGATGCGATTGATACAAATTTTTTGGTTTAAAATTTTGAATTTGAATGCTTTTAATTAAGTAATTTGTCTTATAAGGCATATTAGATTAAATATATTTAAATGTATAAAAAAAGGTACAAATCAAGTTATAAAATATATGTTTTGAAACATTTTGGTCTGAACTATAGAAGAAAATATTGAAAACTAAATATTGATCTTCTTATTGCTAAAACCTTTTATATTACATAAAAAGTCAAATAAATAAATGACATATAGTTCATATAGTAAATCGCTACACATATTATTGTAACTATAACATTCAACTTGAATGAATTAAATAAAGCTAAACACCAAGATTTATGTAATATGTATTCTTTATGTTTGCAATATTTATATAAAATGTTTAGAGATATTTAAAAAATACACATTTTCATGAGTTCAAATGCATATGATAAAATTTTAAATCCAAATCTAAAACCAACCTTATTTAAAATATTATGCACTATTGCTCGAGTCCCAATTTAAAAACAAATTGTAGTTTATTACCATACAAATCATAATTCTTTGATAATGATGCGCCTTTATTTTCTTGAATTTGCAATTACATGTGACTTAAAAATTTTATTCTAAAGACCTGCAACTTCAATGTTGAAATTTCCTTATTTTCTTATTTTATCATTAATGTTAATGAATGAATTGGTTAGGATTTACTTTTAATAAAAATAAACTTGAATTCATATATTGAAATGACTTAAAGATAAATGAACATATTTTAAAATAGGTTGGAAAAAGATGAGGAGGGTTATGAGATTGACAAGTGGCAAAATTAAGTATTATATATATATATATATAGTTCAAGAAAGAAATGAGATTACTGCGAGAAATACAAGAAATGAATATGCGCCATTAGTTTTATTTTAGGTTTTAAATGCTTAAAGATAAATGAGAAAAGTATTAATGCATGCTCTCTCGTTAATTAATATAACTAATAAGTATAATAGTTATCTATTCAATTAATATAACTAATCAAATTATTATAATTGAAAAATATTAAGAATTCATTTATTTGTATAACTTATTTTTTCTCTCTTAAATTTTTATCTTACACAAGTACAATTTATTAATACATTAAAATTTCTTCCAAATCAATATATTAAAATCCATCACCACGTAATTACATTGTGATGAATAGTACAAAAAAGTATCTTACACGTGTTTGCATTAAATATCGACAAAAAAGTACACAACCTACACAAAAACGTATAACCTACACTTGTTCTAAGAATAAGAAAACATATAACCTACACACGAAAAACATATAACCAACACACAAAATTCATCATCAATAAACTACACACGCACACGAAAACGTATAATTTACACACGAAAAACATATAACCTACACTCGAAAATTTTAACCTACACAAATACAATTTATTCATACATTAACAAGTGTATGTTATATAATTTTGTGTAGATTGTATATTTATTGTTTATATTTAATGGACACATTTGTATGATATTTTTTATTATTATTTATCACAATAATTTTTCTAAGTATATCAATTGAAAAAAATATTATGTTTTGATATTTATTGTTAAAAATTACATTTTGATATATGCTAATAAAGTGAGTGGAAATAAATTGTTTTTTAATAAAAAGAAATAGTATTATATGAATAAATTATATTTTTGTTGGATAAATGAAGAGGAGGTAAATAAATTCTATATAAAACTAAATTAGTCTTTTTATCTTTTTAATTATTATAGTTAAATTAGTTAGGTATATTAATTAAAAAGAGATTTATTATGGTTATATTAGTTGTATTAATTGAAGAGAGCGAATGCATTTATTGTTGCATTTACATTTTTTTTATTTATTTTTAAATATTTAAAACCTAAAATAAAACTAGTGATCTATATTCATTTCTTGCAGTAATCTCATTTCTCTCATGAAATTATATATATATATATAAACAAAATGCAAACTATAAGGTCAAATTTTTATACAAAGTGGGAAAAAAATGAGAAGATCTTGTGGTAAAAAAAACCTTCAAAATAAAGAATAGAAAATTAATTAAAAAAATCATAATTCAAAATTAAAAAAAAACAAAAATGTTTCCCTCGTATTCCTCATTCCAAAAAAGAACAATAAAAAACACAATGTTAAGAAAAAAAATCTTTGTCTTTTTATTTAGCATTGTGTTTTTTGTTTAATTATTTTCGTCATTGATTGTGTGTTTTTTGCTTGATATCGTGTTATATTTTCCTCGGCATTTTGTTATATTTTACGATCTATTGTGTCTTTTATATTTATCATTGTGTTTTTTATTTATTTTTCTCAACATTGTATCTTTTCCATGTTTTTTTAAGAGAAAGACGTATGAAACATTGTGTTCTTTTTACCCAAACTATGACACTATACTTATAGGTTGGGTAGATACTAAGAGAGATCATCTCTAAATACGGTTAGAGATAATCATACAACATTAATACAAGTGATACAAATAAGATAGATTAATATTTTCCAGCAATTCGAGCATTAGAAGGATAAACGCTCAAACTTAATCGAAAAGTCTTTTACAAATAACGCAATTGGCCTTTAGTGAAAATATTTGCGTAATGTGAAGACGGCCAATTAAACATGTGGAACCTGTATATATACAAGGTGAACCTTTTTCCCGAACAAAGTATATGTCAATCTCTACATGTTTTTTCCATTGATATTGAACTGAGTTTTTAAATAGGTATACTGCTAAAATCATCCACGTTAATTGTATGTTTTCAGCCATGCACTAAGTAAATCTTACAAAATAGCAAGATGACACTAAAATTACTAACAACATTGTGTGTTTCCGATCACTTGCTGGTAGTGTAGTTATTTCTTATCTATAAAGCTTTGTAGTGAAAAATGTGGTTATTTCCTATCCACATTGCTATTCACAACAGCTAGGGAGTTTGGACCACGATCCGTTTTCAACCACATTCTGTTTTCCAAAATAGGATTCCATAATTTCCATTCCTTTAATATATTCCCTCACTAGTTTGAGACCCGTGTATTACACGAGGAATTAATGAAAATTACAATATTTAAACGTTAAACAAAATAAAATCAATAACACAATTATCATATATTGTTAATACAATTACAACTTTCATTAAAATTACAGGAATTAGAAAGAAAAATATTACGCAATGAGTTTACAAATAAGAAAAAATTTCCTTGTACACTACATTTGTGGTTGTATTGGTCAGATTATCTTGTTTATCAAGAATCAGAATCTTGAGCCCAAACCTGCTTGTAACTCTTGACAAGGCGACGTATAGCTGTCAATGTGAGAACGCGGGTTCTTTCAAGTACAAACCAACCCTAGATAATGATTGACCTTGGCTTTTGTTTATTGAGATAAAATTATAAAAACTTTTGAATATTAGTTATTAAGATTACCATAAAATAGGTCAAATTTTATGGAATGAGGAAAACAAAATTAGAAGATTTTGCTCATTTAAAAATGATTTCAGCTTTCAATTTAAAAACAAAATGAGTTAGGAATAAATAATTTGAAAATTTTGAGAATCTCTTAATAGTATGAGTAGGTAACTACCTATTTAACCATTTTGAAATTCAAATGGTAATTGTTGATTTATTTAAAAAAGATAATATTTTTGATTTTGTTATATGATTTTGTTGAGCTGGGTGTTTTTTATATGATATTTGTTGGTGTTTTCGGATAAAAAAAAAGGTTTGTAAAAACGTTTGTTACTACTAAAAAATACTATTGTAGGTCTCGAAGTGCGTGCCAACATTGTAGTTCTCGAAGTGTGTGCCGAAGTTCTAAAACGGTGATTAAATAATTTAGTTAAATGTTTTTATATGTTGACAAAAAAAAAGTGCAACAACTAACCGCAAGGCCTACAGAAACACTTAGCATAGAGATCTTGTTAACGGCCGCTCTCAACTTAACATTTTAACTAAACATTAATTTCGAGTTTTTTAGTGATCCCCAGACTTTTCCTGCAATATGACCAAACAAGATGTGACAATTTCAACGCAAACCCGTCTTGACCCATCACCCGACCCGACGAGCCAGCCCGTTTAACCCATCTGGTTTAAGGTTAATTCTTATCAAAAGTGAGATTTACCTGCGAGTTGGTTGTTGATAAAGACATGCAGAGCGTGCCCTGCGGACATAACTGTCAGCACGGGAAGCTGTCCGTCTGTCAAAAACTGTTCATTTGACGAGATATCTATTCTGTAAAATCAAATAAATACAAAACAGTTAAACATTTATAATAATAATAATAATAATAATAATAATAATCACAAATCATTAATACTCATTCTGTAAGGTACCACAAGTAATCAGAAGCATTTCTAGTTACATTTAATTGCTCGTACAACCCCGACATTGCAAACGTATCACCGCCATCAGAAGACGGAGCTTTTTCGTCATATGATTGTCAATCAAAATTTGCAATGGTTGTCATCTTTTTTTGTGTGCTTGGAGCTTTAACCTACAAATTAAACAGCCAAATATCATGACAATTTTAGTGTTTCGAAAGTTGATATTATGCAATTTAAAAGGGTAGAAGGGTAATTTTCTTACCTTTGCAGTGTTGAAAACTTCATCTTTGCCGTCATGAAGAATGCTAATAGACCAAGGAGGAAGGTCATGAAGAATGCTAATAGCATCTTCCTGCATATTACCATAATATGGTAAACAAGCTGACGATAAATATAAAAATTAAAAAAAGATAATAACATTATGCCGTTCTCTCCAGGTCAGCAACTGCATACAAAATGGCAATTATGCAAGGCAAGCAACAACAAAGAGCAATTCCAATTAAACATGCCAAAACAACAAATAAGATTGCAAAGAATACATCAAATTCCAATTAACCAGTTCTATTCAACATATACCAACAACTTTATCAAGTATTTTACATTCCATAATTTCAATTACATAGTTAAGGAGTATACCTTTAACAGAGAGTGAACTACGGAAGAGAGGAGTAGGTGGCGATGGCGATGGCGCGTACAAAATAGGTGGCTACAGAAAAGAGGCGGCGAAGGCGGTGGCGATGAAGGAGGATACGGCGGCGACGATGGCGTAGGTGCTATCGGAACAAAGGAACGGCGATTGCGATGGCGATGGCGTAGCTGGCCGGTGGCGATGAAGGAGGCGACAGCGGTGGCGATGGCGTAGGTGCTAGCGGAACAGAGGAACGGCGATTGCGATCCCGATGGCGTTGGTGATGGCGTAGATGCTAGTGAGAGAGGCAAACTGGAATTAAGGTTAATGAAAACAAAAAAAAGAATGAAAAAACTGGATCTGGTTATTTCAATTAGAGCGGGTTAAACCGAATGAGATACTTTTTTATGAAAATAGGTTAAAATTGATGAGAGTGACTAAGAAGATGATAAGTGACATCACCTAGTATTTATTTATTAGAATAGACAGATATTTAACTATTGTGGAAAATTGTGGATGCATCTTTAATTATTCAGTGCATCTAGTAAACAAAACAGTTACCTGTCTGTCACAAGCATCATAACGTACAAATTATTTTAGCTTTTTCTTTTTCGTATTAGTTGCTTTTCAAATTAAAGCATTCGAATGGCATGTAACTTGATATTATACCTCATCTTTCTTCTTGTTTTTTTTTATTGCCGATTCGATTCAATATAACTATTTAATGCATGTATGTTCCAATTTTATACTTAATGCATGTATGCTCCAATTCCTTGCATATATTACACTGAATCGAATATTATTATTAATATTATCCATTTAAATAAACCGTAATGATAAAATTGTTCCTCGTTTAAAGAATGTGATTAGTGATGGTAGAAAGTACTTATTCTTTCTCACCTTTATTCTAAAATCTAAATTTACATTAAACAATATATATGAAAGAGAATATTTACCGATAATATTATTTCTATATTTACGTACATATATTTTCAAAATATTACCAACTACTAACAACGAGGAGCTTTTTTTTAACGGATGGCATATTCGGGCTAAGTGACATATCTTATACGGAGTTACAACCGTCAATTGTTATTTTAACACTCAAGGATGACACTAGACTGTTCCAAGAGGAAATAAATCGTAAAACCCACTAACTCGCCTACTAGTAAAAATGATTGCAATAGCAAGATTTGAACTCGAATCTCCCCGTTGGATGTCTGGGAGATACAAGGGGAGCCACTGGAACAGAAGGTCTTTGGCACTACAACGAGGAGCTAACGACTATCTTTTCCCATAGATGGTTATAAAACACACCTGCACACACATATATACGGTACAAAGTGAATTTTGCTGAAAACATAGAATTAAATCGATAAAAATATGTCATGTGCGTTATTTGTTCTATGGGCGAAGTGTATTTGTGTCTATTTATGCATGCAAAATACAACACGGTTATATGGTATAAAACTAATGCTATACCATTATAATTTGCTAATATATCATATAGTTGTGTTGTATAATGACTTAACTACATTATAATTATAAGTAACCATCATAGTTGTCACATCGTATAATGATAAAACAACACAAATTTCATACTCAATAGATATATTTTTCACACACACGTGCGCGCACGCATACACACACATATATAGGATTGAGTTCTTTTGAGAACCACTTTGAGTTTTAAGAACTCGAAAAAACTCAACGTAACGATTTTTTTTTTGAATTTTTTTTACATATACGTAATATATGTAGGTTACATGTACGTAGAAAAAATACAAAATTTTTTACGTACCGAGTCAACCTTTTACATAGGTGTAACGGATGTTTAAATTAGTGTAATCATTGTCAATTTTATTCTCTCTTCTTCTTAATTTTTTAATCACATTTAATCTAAACCACATAATCTAATCTATTTAATTAAATGTATGGTTAAAAATGAAGTTCTTAAGTTTTTAAAACTCAACAACGTTCTCAAATTATCCCTCCATATATATATATATATATATATATAGGAGAGGGATATTTTGAGATATATGTTGAGTTTTAAGAACCTAAGAACTCAATTTTTGGTCACACATTTAATTAAATGGATTGGAATGTGTGGTTGAGATTAAATATGACTAAAAAGTCAAATTGGGAGAGAGAATAAAGATATAAGTGATTACACTAACTTTTACGTCTGTTACACATGTGTAAAAAGTCGACTCGGTACGTAAAAAATTATGTAATTTTTTTACGTATATGTAACATAAATATATTACACGTGTAAAAAGTTCGAAAAAAAAAATCGTTACGTTGAGTTCTTTCGAGTTCTTAAAACTCAAAGGGATTCTCATTTGAAATCTCCCCTATATATATATATATATAGAAAAGGGTTAAAATAAAAATACATAGTTTTGTACGAAGAGTAGGAAGGACATGAAATTTAAAGTTAGGAAACTATGTTAACCTATTTAGGGAATTATGTAGCCTAAATCCTAGATCATATGAAACTATTTGGTATTTTGAAAACTACTAATCTCAATCACGAGATCCCAGATCCAAGGGCTTGGATCTATTCTTACTCTTCCTAGAAAACTATCTGTTTTTACTATAACCCACCCCTATACACACACACACACACACACACATGGGCGATTTATTGTACAATAATGGCTTATCATACATTACGTACGCGACCTTCCAGAGCGTTAGACTACAAAACACCCGGTGACAGTTTTGTAAATAACCCAAAACTAGTTCGTGATCAAATTCATTGATTACAAATCGATTCTGATCCAAATTATGAATTCCTTGCTCTTATCTCATCCAATTTCTAAACCCTAATCAGAACTTAATATATGAAATCTCAAAAGTCAAAAACCAAAATCAAAATAGAACGTCGTTGAACTTCAAGAATCTTCAAAATTGATAAAAAAATTGATGATTTAATCAATCGAATTGATATGTAAAAGGTTTTAGTATAATCAATCGATTATGAAATTGTAGAATAATACACTCAATTGAGCTCTGATTAGGATTCAAATATAATGTTTAGACGCTCTGAACAAAACTGAAACGTTCAGTTCAAAACTTAAAACATTCAGAACAAAAGGCTAAGAAGTTCAGTAGAAAAATATAAGAAGTTCAGAACAAAACTTAAAAAGTTCAGAACAAAAATCTAAAAATTTCAGTAACAAATTCAAATCAAAAGTCTAAGAATTTCAGAACAAAAATTTAAGAAGTTTAAAACAAAACTTACAAAGTTCAAAATAAAAGGCTAATAATTTCAGAACAAAAATCTAAGAAGTTCTGAACAAAACTTAAAAAGTTTTGAACGAAAAGCTAAGAAATTCAGTACAAAAATCTAAGAAGTCCAGAACAAAAGTCAATTTCAAAACAAAAAACTAAAACGTTCTAAATAAAACTTAAAACGATTAGAACAAAAGGCTAAGAAGTTCAATACAAAAATCTAAAAAATTCAAAATAAAACTTTAAACACTCAATACAAACCTTTAAACGTTCACAAGATCATATATGAAAATAAGCATTCTATAACATGAAATTGGACACTTAAATCACTTCATATAATCTCGTAATCATCAATCGACCATCGATTTGATCACCGTTTTCATCATGTGAACAAATCTAGGACGTATTTAGATTTTTATCAGCTGAAATCAACTTTTAATTTTTCAATTCAATTGGAGTATCTGCAATGGAGTTAGTGACGATGGTTGAAGGTCGTAACGGTTAATTGGATGGAAACAAATCGAAAGAATTTGCAATATTGCCATCGCGTGTTTTTTTGAAATCAATGGTGTATGAAGTCGCGCACGTAAAGTACGATAAGAGGTTATTGTATTGGATCTTTTACCTATATATATATATATATATATATATGAGAGAGAGATAATTTAAGAACCTTGTTGAGTTTTAAGAACCTCATTCTTAACCACACATTTAATTAAATAGGTTAGATTATGTTATTGAGATTAAATCTGATTAAAAAATTAAGTAGGAGAGAGATAAATATGTACAATGATTACACTAATTTAAACTTTCATTACACCTATGTAAAAAGTCGATCGTTGCGTAAAAAAGGTTGTAATTTTTCTACGTACATGTAACCTATGTATATTACATATATGTAAAAAAGATTAAAAAAATGTTACATTGAGATCTTTCGAGTTCTTAAAACTCAAAGTGGTTCTCAAAAGAAATCGGCCACACACACACACACACACATATATATATCACATATAGTTTTTTAAAAAAATAAAATAGGAGGCTCGAAGTCCTATCTTATTATTTTATGAAGGCGGACCGCCCTCCTCAACACGTAAGACTCATCGATAATGCAATGAGTGATACTCGCCACTAGAGTCACCCTAAAGGAAAGGCGACCATGGCCCATTCTCCCGAGTGGCCCACAATTGTTAAAAAAATTATATATTTTTTAAGACATAATTCTACAAAATGACTCCTCGATGCAATGGAAAGAGTAATAATTTATAGAATCAATGGTCATGTGTTCAATTCCCATTGGTGGTGTTATTATTTTCGAAAGAAAGTAGATTTGAGACTCTTAAGGATGGTGGCATTTGGCAACTAGGATTTCCATCGACCTCGTGCAATCTCTAGCAACCCAATCAATGCATTGGCCTCAAAATACTTAGGGTGATACGATCACATGGGTGCATGCAATCATGCTTCATATTCTTAAAAGATGCTCGTAAGGATTGCCAAATCATTGGGTTTCTTTCTAGTGGTTGCAGCTCCATAAAGTTAAGTGCTCGCGTTGAGATGGACTGAACCTCCACCTCACGTCCGGATGCCTGAGCATCATCATTGGCCACCACTCAATGGCGAAGCTTAGTGAAGGCCTGGGGTGGCCCACCCCTATTTTTTGCGCAACGATGTAAATTTACTTGTTTTCGGCTGAAAATTTGAGCCCGCCCCCCCTCGTTAATGATTTAAAAAAATACATTTTGAGTCTAGTCCCCCGACGAACTCGTACAAGCTTCGCCTCTGCCACCAGTTATGGAATGCTTGTTTCCACTTCATTGCTTACTTCATGTGATAAATACCGACATATATATATATGTGTGTGTGTGTGTGTCCGCATGGGTGAGAGGGGAATGGGAACAACATATTTAGTGCTTTTTATTAACGGGTTAAGTTATTCTACAAAGTCTAACAAAAATGAGAAGTGTGAGTAATAGTACATATTTTCTCTCTCCACAAGCAAGTCTCATTTCAATTCCCCTATCATTTTAAAACGTTTATTACCTTTTCATATTATGTTTTTTTAAATTGTCACAATGACAAGAGTTTTTTATCTTTAATATGAGTATGATTTTGTTATATAAAAATTACGTCATTGTATCTTTTTGTTTGCCCTTGTGTCTTTTTTTTTGTCATTGTGTCTTTCTGTTTGTCATGGTGTTTTTTTTCGTCATTGTATCTTTTAAAACATCATTGTGTTTTTAGTATTTAAATGTTAATAATACCGTTGTGTAATAATAGTACGTAAATATAATGATAAAATAACAACAAATTATTTAATGCATAAAACACAATGATGAATACATATTACACAAGAACCTGAACATAAGATACCAAGATGAATACGACCAGAAACGTAAAACACAATGGTGAATACATGTAGCACAATGATCTGAAACATAATACACAATGAACGTAATAATTTTTTTCTCTAGTTAAGTGAATGCCACATGCCAATCCTGAACAAAAGACAATGAATGTATTACATAATGACTAAAATACAATGTTAAGTAGAAAGACAAATGATGAGCACAAATACACAATGGCAAACAAAAAGACACAATGAAGTAATATTTGTTTTAATTTTTATTTTTAATATGAGTATCAATTGATAATACAATGATGTAACATCCTTATTTTGAGATAAATAAATAAAAGAGAAGTTTATTATTAATTGTGTGCGTGTTTATGTTTGGATAAGGTTTGGTCGGAAAAGGGAGTGGGTGGTGGGGCCCTTGGACCCCTTTATATATACCCTAACCTCTTCTCCATTCCATTTCTTTCCACCATCACACACACTCAAGAACACACACCCACTTCCTCTCTATCACCCGAATCCAATCCCAAGCCAAAAGAAGGAAGAACCGCGTGTGTAAACGTCATCAAACACCAAGAAACACGTCCAGATCTTCGATTTTGTCCAGATCTAAACGGAACCCGGAGCAAAAGGTAAGTTTTGGCCAAAGGGTTAAGTTTTGTGGTTAGAATCGACCTACAAGCTGATATAATGATAAATCGGGTTGTGAAATGTAAGAAAAACATAAACTTGGTGAGTTTTAACCTCACGGGTGTGTTTTAGAACAAAAAGGTGTTATCCGGACCTTGAAAACACGGGTATACAAAGTTGGTACAACCCAAAACCCATAAAAAGAGTAGAATCGGGTCCTAAGGAAGAGTCTCGGAGGAAAATGGCCTTAAAATGGTAAAAATAAAGTAAAATGGGTTTTTTCGCATGAAAAAAAGGGCTTCGCATCGCATGCCATGCGAAATCCAAGAATTTCGCATCGCTCGCCATGTGAAGCGAAATTAAGAATGCGAAGCGAAATGGGCCATGTGAAGCGAAAATTCCATGCGAAATTCCATGTGAATTTCTATGCGAAATTCCATGCGATTCAATTTTCTGATGCGAAATGGGCCATGTGAAGCGAAATGGCCATGCGAAGCGAAAATTCCCAGCCAGGGGCTCTGCCCCTTGGACCCTGCTAGGGGCTGCCGCCTCTAGACCCTGCTACCAGGGCCGCTACCCCCGGACCCCCGTTAGTTGAGGGTTTCATTAACTTAGATGTAGGAAGTAGTAGTAATGGATAATTGGCACGCGTAATGTATTGTACAGTTAGCCGTGCACAAATAAGGATGGGCATTACCATTAACGGCGAGAGAAACCGACTCTAGGTGAATTCTAGCCCCTTTATCTGTTATGTTTTCGGGGTTGTGTGCATACTCCTATGTGATAGATAATACACTTACTTGATTGGCAAGTGTATGATACGTGTATGGTTGTGTATTGAATGTATTATTTCATAATGATTGTATGAACAAATGTGTATATATTTTTAACTAGAAGATATGTAAAGTATGCACGTATGATAAATATACGGTTATTCGAGACAGAAAGGACCAGACCCTCATAATATTTGAGATGATAGGGACCAGACCCTTATAATATCTGAGATGTTAGGGACCAGACCCTCATAATATCTGAGATGATAGGGACTAGACCCTCATAATATCTGAGATGTTAGGGACAGACCCTTACAATATCTGAGATGTTAGGGACCAGACCCTTCTAATATCTGTGATGTTTAAGATAGAATAGCTTATGGTATACCATAGGGTTTATAAAAGAAAGCATGTAAGTACGTATGCATGTATATAAAGTATGTATGAAAGAGGTAATAACAGGTAAAGTATGAATATGTATCTTCGGACATGTATGAGTAAGAATATGAATGTATTATATGTTAATTGATTAACTAGAACTCACTCAGCGTAGCTGACTTTTAGTATGCACGCAGACAAATAGATTGAGGCAGTTGGCTTGAGGAGGGACACATGGCATGAGCTAAAGAGACTGGCATATATGAAGAAGTGTCATGACTGTTTTATGTTAATGTTTATTAAAAGACAACTTGTATGTTATGACATGATTTGATGTTTTGTAATGAAATGTATGAAGTTTTAACTATTCCGCGAAAGTTTTAATTAACTCTGATTTTAGAACTGTGTTTATGAGTAAATCCATCACCAAAGTATGGCTATCGGGAACGGGGCCTTACAAATGACCAAAATCTATAACACAATGTATAGAAAAACCCAATTAAACAACACAATGAACAACCAATAACACAATATAAAAAACCTACTATTTTTTTAATTTTTATATAACAATGTGACACTCATATTAAAGATTAAAAAAACGCTTGTTATTACGGTGATTTTTTTTTTAAAAAGAATGTTGCATAAAAAGTTATGGATGTTTTAAAATGAAGGAGGTATTGACATGTGCCTTGCATGTGGAAAAAGAAAGTCAACAAAAGTAGGTTATTACCTTTATGCCCTTCCCATTAATTTATTCTCTTAAATTAATCTCCACCATTCAAATCTAAAATTAATAAATTAGATTTCTTCTCATCCTTCTATTTTTGTTGTCCTTTATATTTTAACTTTACCCTTATATTCACTAATAAAAGCAGCTAAGTTAAATATAAAGTTTCTCTCATACCAAGATCGTGAAAAATGGTTTTTTTTAATACTTAATTAAGGAACTGAGTACACATGTATTCTTAAAAATTGATCACTTTAATTAAATTATCAACTTCCATAAGTAAGAACATACCGTTTGGATTAACGCACACACGAAACTAAACATAAACACGAAAGCAATAAACGAACTCGAGGATTTAATGTGGTTTGGTCTAAACTGATCTATATCCACGGGTGGCAACTAGGTATTCTTTATTGAGTGACAATAAAATTACAAGTACATGACGTGGTATAAATGGAGACTGAACTAGAGTTTGTAAATTATTAAACAAGAAATCTAAACTGGGCTGGGCTTGGGCTCGCCCGCCCGCACCCGTCTCCTCTTTTGACTTCATAATAAACCTGGCCAAACAAGGCCTCCGAACCCAACAATCTCCTACTCAGAGGCCTTAAGCAATTTCGTCTGCACTCCTGACCGTACTTCTGTAATATGAACATTAACTTCTTCTAGTTGCCACCACTTTCTCATCGACTAACCTGAAGGTCCGTTGAAGCTCCCGAAGCTCCAACACATTAGTCATGGCTAAATGATGTGCTAAAAGTAGTTTAATAATTATTAACTAAATTAACTAAAAATAAACACTAAGTAATACTCTAGACTTTCTAAAACTCGACTAAACTACTAACCGGCAAGTGAACCGATCGACTCTAGTAAAGCTAAGTAAGTCCGGATACCGAAACCACGAGACTCTCTAAATTACGTTTATTAGCTAATTAGGCTCGACTACAAAACACGACTTATTTATTTATATTTGTTTGGGGGGATTTTTATTTAAAATACTAATTTAATACTATAATTAAAAACTAGTTAAGAAAACAAGTAATTTAAACGAAATCAAAGTTTGTTGTGAAAATACGATGATGATGAGAAAACTACGTAGGCTAGACTTCCTTAAATTTCAGTAATGACTTGACTCGGGAAAATATTTAGTTATGGACTGGGATCGTAAAATAGACACTTAAAAGAAAACCCGAATAGTACCCCTGACCCTTCTCAAGAGAAAACCTATGGATTTCTAACAAGTTTTAACGCACACCAGTATTAAAAATCAAATTCGCTTATGGTCACCCAATTGTTTATAATTTAGTTCCTTTATACGAAATCTTACCTTACAGCGCGGAAATCAAAGACAATTTACTATGATTAATTGATTTGATAAACAATAATAAATAATCAACCCTAGATGGACTCCTTACGAAGAACTAAATATAGCGAGATTAAATAGTAAAGACTTATCAATAACCTAGCACTTTACAGATTTTAGGTTAGCAGCACACTTAGGTTTATTTAACAATATTATTCCTATGATCTTATCGCGAAATCAAATCACAAAATAATCAAGAACACAAAGTAATTGACCTAATAGCAATCCTATCAGATGACAAACAATAATCAAGGAAAACTATGAAATAAAACTCATCAAAGTAATTGACCTAATAGCAATCCCCCTCCCGTCGCACGGCGCACCAGCCTAGGGGGGGTCTGGTTCAACATGCTGGTCCGGTTCACATCCTGGTTCGGTCCGGTTCGTTTCCTAACGCGTCGGTTCTCCGGTTCGGCTTGTTTTTGCTCGTTTTTCTCCCTCTTTTCACCGGAATTAAAACCCGAAACCTAAAACATAAAACTAAGTTAGTAGTATACAAATCTTACGAGAAACCGACAAAAACTAATAAAATATTAAATAAAATAAACACGGGATTAAAGTATAATAAATGTTATATCACTAAACCTGCCCTTGATTAGGTCTCTGTCTCTACCGGCTCTCACTGAAACAAACTGCCGAATCCTAAGGACAAACACTCTCCATGTTCAGCAAGTAATTTATCGGGGATACCTTTTTAGCCAGAATACTAGTTTTCTTAATTCGCCATTTACCTAGAACTGTAGCTGAAACATAACCTGTGCTCCCACTGTCATGATGTCCTCTGACTGATTTAACCTACCTAACTTGTTCATCTAGAATCTTAACTTTGTCTTTAGGTTTATTACTTGCAAAATGAACCTTTTTATACCCACGAGATTCTATGAACCGGACTTTGTCTTTCATCGGAACTGGATCAACTCCTTGTGATACATTGATCATATATAACGATCCCCTTTTCTTGCCACAGGACAACACGAGATTCCCTTTGACTACCTTCAACTTTCTATTCCCGAACTTAACATCGTACCCTTTGTCATCCAACTGCCAAAATGAAATCAAACGTTTCTTTAAACTTGGAATGACCCTTACGTCTTTCAAAGTCCAAAAAGTACTGGTTGAAAGCATCTCCTATGCCCGTAACCTTTGGAATATCATCATTCGCAATTCGAAGCTTCCAAAATCCCCAAACTTTTGATTCTTCATCGTTTCACTACAGCGAGTGGCATGAAACGATGCACTAGAATCCATCACCCTAGAATCAACGTTACTCACAACACTACAAACCAAAGCCTCATCACTAGTGACCCCGTTATGTGTGTCGCCTTCTTCAAAGTTTTTTTCTTTCTTACTATTCAAACACTAATTCTTGAAGTGTCTCGTCTTTTTACAACCCTAGCATACTATATCTTTACGAGTCTTAGACTGACTCGTCTTCCTGATCCCACCTCCTCGTTCTTTTCCCTGCCTCTACCTTCTGTGACTAACATATTTCATGATGATTCGCCTGAATGTCTACGTCTTGAATCTTCTCCCTGAATCAAGTCACGAATCCCCTCAAAGGTAATTTTTGTAGACGAACTACAAGCTACAGTCACTGTTCGAGGCCAATTTTCGGGCAAAGAGGATAAACAATAGGCCTTGAACCTCATCATCAAACTTAATGTCAACTGACGCTAAGCAGGACATGATTGGATTAAGATTATTGATATGCGTTGTAACTGACCCACCCTCTTTCATTCTTGTTGTCACTGGCTCTCGGATAAGATAACCCTTGTTCGCTGCCGAAGGCTTCTCATACATGTTGAATAACGCATCTATCATACCATGCGCTGTGGTTTCTTTCATGATGTTAAACACCACTTCTTCCGACAACGACAAAGTAATACAAGCCCTAGCCTTATCGTTAATTTATCAATGATATCCGAAGTCGTACTTATTCAAGTATCAAAGCATAAAGATCCGAAGGACGTGTGGGATGCACTACGAGTTAGATACTTAGAATCCGAGAGGGTTCAAAAGGCTCACTTGCAAACACTCCGAAGCGAGATGGAGGTATTAAAGATGAGGGATACCGAAAATATTGATGAGTTCGCGGGTAACTTAGGCGGATTACAATCGAAGTACTCAAGCCTTGGATCTTCACTTGAGGATGAGATTATGGTGAGAAAATTTCTAAATTCGATGCCAAAGAAATATTTTTCAATTGTTGCTTCAATCGAGCGATACTCAAAGATTGAGAATATGTATTTTGAAGAAGTGTTGGTCGGTTGAAAGCGTGCGAAGAGCGGGTAAAATCCCAAGATGAAATTGAAGGAACACAAGATAAGTTATTGTTTACACATGATGGTGAACAAAGAAAACCAAGAAGCGATAGTGATTATCGTCAACAAGGTCTTGGATAGGTTAACCGTGATGGTAGAGGTCGTGGTAAAGGCTGAAGTTGAGGAAGAGGAAGAGGTTGTGAGAATCGACCAAGTTCAAGTAATGACCAAAGGAACCAAGGGAAGGAAAAGACAAGTCTTGGGTTCAATGCTATCGATGTGGAGAGTATGGTCATTTTGCACATGAATGCACAAGCCGACAACCGAAAGAGGAAGAGGCGAATTTGGCTGATCGTGAAGATCCAATATTACATTAAAGAATAAGGAGACGATTTCAGGATTAAGGGTAAATATTGGAAGTTAATCCTGAAACGAGCTTAAAATAAAGTTGAAGGGGTTAAATGAAAAGTTTGGTTTATTTTAGTTAGTTTATTTGAGTTTGAGTTATAGTGTGACTAGATTTGGGCTACTTGTTTATCAAGTTTTGATTAGTATAAATAGATGGTCTAGGGTTAATTACAATGTGTGGTTTTCGTTTTTAATAATATTGAAGAGTCGTGAGGAGTTCTCACACAAATATCATGTTCTTGATCCAATTAGTCTAACACCAACTACTACCAACTAGTAATATCAAACTATAGATAAGCATCACATTTACCTTGACTCACAAATTAAAACCTTTTTATTCGCCTCTTATACTTCTCGTTTATCCATTCTAGCCCCTTTATTGTCAAGATTAATCATATATGTTAACGGACCGATCAAATAGACCCAAAATAAGAAAGACTTTAGAAAAATATTCGAAAATTCTTTAACGGCTTTGGATGACCTTTGTGGACCATTTTAACCCATTTGTTAGAATAATAGTTATTGGGTGAATTGGTTTGATCACAACCTTTTGGGACCATAATACCCCACTTGCTAGACGATATACCTTTAATATATTACTATTATTAATTGAATAATATCCTAATGTAATTGAGTTGTTATCCTTTTAATATATTATTAGGCGGGTGCCCGCACGATGCAGCGGGAAACACATACATTGGTAATCATGTAACAAGTTTATGGGTGTTCGTTGTTTGATTTAAAACCGTAAAACCGTTCAAGCTGGTCAATGGCTTGATTTCACGGTTGATTTTTTTCATTAACTTCTGGCCAGTCGTTTTCGGTTTTTGACGAAAACCCGTTGCTAACGGTTATGCCCACGGTTTAAGTTTGGCCTTCATACTTTTTTTGAAGCCGTTACAAATTCGTACAACATTAATTTGAGTTGTTTTTATTGCTTTGTTTTTGTAATGTGAGTTGTATAAATGGAGGACTGAATTTGTAATTTCAGAATTTATAAACCAAAACATAACATGGGTTGTACTTTAATGCATATTTATGTGTTTAAACATTTTATTGATTTATAGTTAAATATTTGAATTGTACATTAATGCTTTAGTGACTTGTACATTATAAACCGTACCTCGGTATTGAATAAATTTTATATAGAAACGTCGACAAAAATAAGTACGATGCATCGGTAAGCTCAGTTTTTCCTTAAACGTAATATATTTAGAGATATAGAAGAAATATAAGAAAATATATAAACCTGCCAAATACATGAGTAAAGATGAGAGGTAAAAGTTGTAACTTCTTAAATTTACAAAAGATTAGTAAAGTTTAAGGGCCAATTTTGTAACTATTTTCTAACAAATTGAATTTACGTAAAACATATTTTGTAGTGGATAACTTTGCCCCTATGCTACATGCTTTATAGGGTGTACATAAAGCTTTGAATATTATAAATTACTTAAAAACCTAGTGTCTTAATTTGCCCATGAGTGCTACATTATATATAGTATAGACGGATGGTCGTGCGATGCGGCAGGGAACGAAAATTCTAGTAATCGTGTAAAAATTACGGATGTTCAAGGTTCGTTTGAAGCCTTAAAAAACGTTTAAACCAATCATTACTTTTGGTCAGCTGGTTTCAGAATGTTCAAACCATAGCAAACGGTTTGGCTTATGCTTTATACTGAAAATTGGCCATACAAAACTGGGCTGGTAGGTAAACTTATTATTGAAGCTCAATGTGTGAAACCAAACCATTAGTAATGATTCAGTTTGAATTTTCAACGATTCAGTTTCAGTTTTCAATAAAAAAATATGAACCGGCGGTTTGACTTATTGCTTAATTTAGAAGCTGTTAAAACCGAATTGTGAACACCCATACGTAACATCCTAATTTTAATTGGAATAAACTAGCAATACCATACCCAAATTAAAGACAACAAAATGCTCATTTTTATAGTGTAATTTTCTTAAAAGAATATTAACATATGAAAAAGTTACGACCGCTGGAAAATTATTGGTGGGAAGTTGGTTAACAATTAAATTTAAAAGAAATACATTGGTAAAGATGAAGGTCCAAAGTTGTAACTATTTCTTAAATTTACAAAAGTTGAATAAAATTGAAGGGGTAATGTTGTAACTATTTATAAACATATTTTTTAATTGACAAGTTTGTCCTTATCTTACATGCTATATGATGTGTGCATAATGCATTATAAGTTGTAAATTACTTAAAAAAAAGATATCTTAATTTGCCCATGACTTATGTATTATATATAGTATAGATAATTTAAGTTGTTATCCTTTTATAGAAAAATTTGAAAGACTACAAAGAGTTGGTGTAGATTTTGTTAAAAGGTTTTGATGGTGGATCTTGGGTGCTTAATTTCTTAGCAATAACCACATGGTTGTTTTATTAAGTTGTCAAGACTAGGACACCATGATACACTGAAATTATCTACTTCATTGGAGTGCATTAGGAACTAAGAAGCCTATTTGCACCCCTGGATCAAACCAAATTTGTAGACCAGCAACTAAATTCAGTCCATCAAGCTAAACTGCCCAACTCGAGCCGAACCGGGATAGACAGACATCCCATGTCTGGTCTCTCGTCTGCTTTTCCTTCTCTTTTAGTTTTCAGTCAGGTCCTGTCCAACTTACAAATTAACTATCTTTATTATTAACGGCATTTTAGCTCCACGGTAAGCCACTAGGCCTATCAATCACTAATACATAATTTCGAGCTCTTAAACGGAATTTCAACCGTCTATTATTAGTTTTACGCTTCAGATATTTATTCAAGCCAATGGCCTCCTTTAACAATCTGAATTATTCCCAAATTATTAAATAATTACATTATGGCATGGTTGTAATCTACCTATTTTATTCTGTCACCCTCAAGAATATCAAAAGCTTTGTAATTTCTTTACCATTTTTTTTTCTTTTCAACTCGTAAACATTAATACCAATCCTCAGACCTGGTGGTTGTGTGCTCAAGATTATTTATTTGCACTTATCATGAGTTGAGAATTATGATTTTTGGTCTAAAAGTAAAAATGTACAAATCATGTTAGGATATACAACACGATCTAAGAAGTAAGAACAATACAAAGATTATAGAAAACATGATTTAATATATGCTTTGATCAAAACCCCAATCGGGTCCGACAAGTTACCTATGCAAGTGCATAAAACATGTCATTATGATGTTTAGCAAACTACTCCAATCTGAGATAAATGTGGGAACTAGGACATCACGATAGGCATCCTCTTAACAATATCCACCCTACACAAAATCTGCCCGTCATCAGAGTAGCGTGTAGACTTTTGAAGTCCCACGGTAGAGATGTTCAACGAAACCGGTTCCTGGAACCGAACCGGTGGACCCGAACCGGACCCGAACCGGTTCATACCCGTTTTTTGTAGGAACCGGACGCTATCTGATTCAACCCGATGATCCGTGACCGGTTCTTGCATTTCTGAGTGGGGGCGGGTAGGAACCGGAACCGAACCGGAACCGGTTCTGGAACCGAACCATCCGGAACCGGTTCCTAACCGGTTCTAGCCGTTGGATCGAATATAGCCGTTGGAAATCGTTTTTTTGGCCGTTTTTGACCGTTGGGGTCAAAAATAGTCGTTTTTTTGGCTCCCCCAAGCACCCCACTACTAGTATAAATAGGTATTTGGTGTCATGGGTTCATCACAACACTCAAAACGCAAACCCGAAAGCAAAAAAATACAAAAAAACGCTATTACAACGTTTTGAGTTCTCTAATCTCTTGTTTTCTCTTCTTCTATATTCATATTTGTTGTTATGGCTGCCTCACAATCATCGGTTGGTCAAGGTTCCAACGCCGAACCAAGTTTCGTTCGTATTGTACCTCATAATCGTAATCAAGAGATTTGGTGCAATTGGGATTTGGTTGAATTGAGTGACCATTCATTGAAGGCTCGGTGCAAGTTTTGTGGGATTTATTTAAACCCACTTTCGAATTCAAATTTGAAGAAACACATCGAAAAACCGTATTGCAAGGCGTTGAAAAAGAATGTCGATTCGCAACAAACGCAAATGGATAGTGAAGGCGGAATATTTACATACCAAATTGATCGAGTTCAAGATCGTATGGCGAAGTTTGCGATTCAAGAAGCTTTGCCGTTTAGCCACTTCGACAACCCTCGCTTAACCGCCATGATTCGAGATACGCTTCAACCACAATACACTCACGTAAGTCGTCATACTCTTAAACGTTATTGTTTAAAATTGTGGAAGAAGGCCAAAGAGGTACTAATTGCATATTTTGAAAATATAAATACGGGAATAAACTTAACTAGTGATGTTTGGTCGGCTCCACATGGTCTACCCGAATCTTATCTTTGTGTCACCGCTCATTGGATAGACCCGTCATCGTGAAAAATAATGAAACGCACCATTGCTTTCGAACTCTTTGAGTATCCACATACGGGAGATAATTTGTTTGAAATTTTAGATTATGTTATAAAAACTTATAAACTAGAAAATAAAATATTTTTAATGGCATTTGATAACGCGTCGAATAATACATCGGCGGTTGATAAAATAAAATTAAAATATACGCCGATTTGCAATGGTGTATTTTTTCACTCAAGGTGTGTTGCACATATCATTAATTTAATCGTGCAAGACGTACTTGCTTCGGATGAGGTTACATCGGTTATAAACGATTTTAGACTAATGATACATGAAGTTTTTAAGAAAAGTAAAAAAAGACAAATGGAATATAGAAAATTTTGTAAAGATACGGGAAGAAAAGCTTTGGGAGCTAATTGGGATGTACCTCATCGATGGAATTCCACTTGCATAATGTTTCAAAGTGCTTTGAAACAAAGAGAAACTTTACAACTGTTTCATTCTAGTCTTGCCGAGAATGATTTGGCAATCCCCTTTTCAAATGAGAAATGGGAAATTATCAATGACTTATCGACTTTTCTTGATGTTTTTAAAACATCAACTACGAAACTATCGGGAACGTATTATCCGACAAGTCCCTTGGTTCTTTCGGAGTTATTTTTAATCGTTAACAATCTTAAAGAATTTGAAAATAAAAGTCCAATGTTTTCAAACATCATATTACCAATGAAGTTTAAATTAAAAAAATACTTTCTTGAATTGCCACCGGTTTTTACTTGCGCCGCCGCTTTAAACCCAATGTTAAATGTTACGGGGGTTGAATGTGTGATAGACGAAATTTTTTCAGCCTTAGATATGCATGAAGTTGACCCAAACTTTTCAACAGAGGCAAAAAATGATTTTAACTTGAATTTTAAATTTATGTATGACTTTTATTTAAATAAATATGGGTCAAACATACACATGCCTATGCCGGGGGGTCTTCATCAAGTTCAAGTGCTACTAGAGTACGAGATCCCATGATTAGCCTTATGAACACCGTTCGCAACGTAACGGCTAAAAAACAAAGGGGTAACACCCCTTCAAGCGAACTAGGAAGGTATAGTGCAAATGATTACTCTACCGGTTTATCCGAAGAGGAATATGGCACTTTTGATGTTTTGGCTTGGTGGAAGGTAAAGGAAACCGAGTTTCCGATTCTTGCCACCATGGCCCGTGATTTACTAACCGTCCAAGCTTCTACGGTAGCTTCGGAATCCGCTTTTTCTCTTAGTGGCAGGGTAATATCGGTGAGAAGAACAAGACTAAATTCGGAGTCGGTGGAGATGTGCATTTGCTTAAAGGATCACTTGGACTCAATCGATCGTATTCAACACGTAACCACTCTCGAAGATGAAACACCACTTGATGTTCGAGTGCACGACGAACAAGAAGACATTTCTACAAGTAATTCCGAGGAAGAAGTCGCAACTGATGAATGTTCCCACTGATGAGTATTCCTCATCAGTGGTAACTTTCAGTAGTTGTCATCAGTGGCAGCTTTCCCACTGATTCAACTGATGACTGTTCCCACTGATGAGTATTCCTCATCAGTGGCAGCTTTCCCACTGATGAGTATTCCTCATCAGTGGCAGTCTTCAGTAGTTGTGATCAGTGGCAACCTTCAGTAGTTGTCATCAGTGGCAACCTTCAGTAGTTATCATCAGTGGCAACCTTCAGTAGTTGTCAACTTGTCATCAGTGGCAACCTTCAGTAGTTGTCTTCAGTGGCAACCTTCAGTAGTTGTCTTTAGTGGCAAACATCTTCAGTAGTTGTCTTTTCTTCATCAGTTAATTGTTTATTTTTATGTTAATTGTTTTTTTTATTTTTCATGTTATACAAATACGAATCGTAGTTTAGAATCCAAATCGCAAACGAAAAACGAAAAAAAAAAAAAAAATTTTACACTGTAACCGGTTGGAACCGGTTACGGTACAGGAACCGGGTTAGGAACCGGTAAGAACCGGTTAGATAGGTTAGGGGTCCGAGGGTGGGAGAACCGGTTCGGTTCCCTAACTGGTTCGAGCCTGGAACCGGTTTAAAAGGGGGTTTTGAATATAGGAACCGGTTAGGAACCGGTTCCGGTTCCTAGTCCCAAACCGTTTTGAACATGCCTATCCCACGGGTTATGTTAGGTGTTCCCAGCTTATTCAAGTCTCGTTCGTTTATTGGATAAATTAACATATATACTATAACCCTGTCATTCCATGCTTTAACACTATAACAATATAACCTTAATGAGTATGCCCTCTGTTGAAGAATCCCGAGTCGTCTTATGGCAATTGCGTGGAGCGGCTTGGGAAAGAAGAAACCGATTATCTTGGTGTGCAAGTAATCGGGTTATTATTTATGGATAATTATTTTATGTAAAATCTATTTTAGGTTTAGATGAAGATAATTATCGTGTTTATTCAGTCCATAAATATTCTAACGCGTTTAGGTTAGAATATATATACCGTGTTTAAAGGGTAGGGACTATGTATCAAGTTTTTTGAGTAAGATTTTTGATGATAAAAGTTTGGGAGTTAAGCCAAGATATCATCGTTCTTTTATTTTCTTTGCTTGTCCGGTTTATCACCTATAATACTCTGATAACCAGAATTGGTATCAAAGCCGTTCTTCAATTCCATACCAGAATTCTTTAGAGAAACCTGCGACTCAGGGGATTCTCTAATCGGAATTGGACTGTGCAATCGGCTAAAGCAAGAAGCAAGGAATCTGAGTGTGTAGGATCAGGTTCGTGACTTACACAACCAGATTTGGTAATACAAACCAGCTGCGTTTAAGGGCTGAAAAAAAACCTCCTCGAACACTAAAAAAAAAATAAAAAAAAATCGGAGACAACGGTTCATGGAGGATTCATCAACACCCTCACAAATGAGGGAACCAAGCACTGGTTCGTTTCAAAGTCCAAAACTGACTTCATCAAACTACACTGTTTGGGCTATGCACATGGAGTACTGATGAATGTGCATGGTGTGTGGGCTACAATTGACCCGGGAAACGACGATGTGAAAAGAAACAGCAGCAATCGCCTTGATTTTTCAATCAATTCCCGTGGCTCAGATTCTACAAGTTGGAAACCTGAAAACAGCAAAGGAGATGTGGGAAGCGCTTAAGACCCGACATCTTGGTGCTGAAAGAGTGAAGGAGGTGAAGCTCCAAACTCTAATGTCAGAATTCGATGGGTTGAAGATGAAAGAAACAGGGACGATTGATGACTACGCAGCCATGTTATCGAGTTATTCATCAAAAGTCGCCATGCTTGGAGAGTTATTCTCAGAAGAAAATATGGTGAAAAAGTTCCTTACGAGTCTTCCTAGAAGTTTTATTCATATCGTGGCATCACTCGAGCAAGTTTTAGATTTGAAGACAGTTGGGTTCGATGATGTAGTCGGGCGACTGAAAGCATATGAAGAAAGGATAAAGGAAGAAAATCTTCAACCCGAGAGTAGTCAAAGTAAGTTATTATTTTCCAAATCAGAATTGTCGTTTAACCGTAGTCGTGAATCAAGCAGGGGTCGAGGTCGAGGATCTTATGCCTCACGAGGTCGGGGTCAACGTCGCGATAATTCACAAGACCGTAGTAACCGAGACTACAACAAAAAGCGTGACGATAAGAAAGAAAGAGGAAAAGAACGAGATTTATAAAAAATTAAATGCTACAGTTACGATGAATACGGGCACTTTGTCTCGAGGTGACCTGACCGATTTCGGAAAGATGAAGAAGCAAATCTGAATATGACCGAGGAAAATGAAACCAAAGGTCTCGATGCTTCGTTCTTTATGATGGAAGGTGTGCCGGAAACCGTATATCTTAACGAAGACAAAGTTATACCAACGAAGTATGATTCTGGTGAAGATGGTGTATGGTACCTAGACAATGGAGCAAGTAATCATATGACAGGTAAACACGATTATTTTGCTGAGTTAAACGAGCGAATAATTGGTCGAGTGCGTTTTGGGGACGGCTCATGTGTTAAAATCAAAGGAAAAGGGTCAATTCTGTTTGAAGGTAAAAGTGGCGAACAAAAATTGTTGACAGATGTTTATTACATTCCGGATCTCCGAAATAATGTTATTAGCTTGGGTCAAGCAGCCGAGTCGGGTTGTGATATTCGAATGAAGGGAGAGTACTTAACGATGCGCGATAATGGTGGACGATTACTAATGAAGGTCATTCGAAGCGCCAGCAGGTTATACAAAATAAGACTAAAAGTCGGGAATACGGTTTGTTTGCAAGCCAAAATAGACGAAGAATCATGGTTGTGGCATGCGCGGCTCGGTCACATAAGTTTCGGTTCAGTTAATCTAATGAACAACTTAGCCGAAGGTGTACCAGTTATTAAAGATCAAAATCAATTGTGTGAAGCATGCATGGTTGGCAAAAAAAACGAAACATTCGTTTCCAAAGAAAGCAAAATTTAGAGCCTCAAGGATGTTGGAGTTAATACATGGTGATCTTTGCGGACCGATTACTCCCCCGACGATAACCGGTAAAGCTTATATTTTGGTATTAATTGATGATTACTCGCGTTTTATGTGGTCATTACTTTTAGAGAATAAAAGCGATACATTTAGTTTAATTAAGAAGTTCAAAGCAAAAATCGAGAAAGAAACCGGCTCGGTTATAAAGACGTTTCATACAGATAGAGGTGGGGAATTCACCTCACACGATTTCAATGACTTCTGTAACGATGAGGGTTTGATTCGCTTGCTAACGGCTCCGTATGCCCGTCAACAAAATGGCATAGTCGAGCGACGAAACCGAACTCTAATGGGGATGACGAGAAGTATTATGAAGGCGAGATCCGTACCAAATTATTTATGGGGAGAAGCGGTGCGACACGCTACTTATCTAATAAATAGAACTCCTACACGAGCACTGGTAGGAGAAACCCCTTACGAAAAGTTTAAAGGTTACAAGCCGAATTTAAAGTATCTAAAGGTATTTGGGTGCATTGCTTATGAACGTGTTGTCTCAAAGCACCTAAGAAAGTTGGATGATCGGTCAAGACCTCTCGTTTATCTTGGGTCCGAATCAGGTTCAAGCGGGTACCGTTTGTATGATCCAAATAATAAGAAAATTGTGGTGAGTATACATGTCGAATTCGATGAAAAACGGGTATGGAAGTGGGAAAACGTAACCGAATATGATGACAAAACGGAACCGGGGCTGTTCACATTTATATGGGGTAATACTGTTGATTTTGGTTTTGGGCCAATTTTAAATACTGAAGTTGGTGCAGAAGTGTCACAACACAATGAGCATACAGGTAGCAGCCCAAGTAGTCCGATACCTTCTGGGTCTGGTACGGTCTACCTTCAAGAAGCCGGACAAACAACAGATGGGCCGAACAGTCCCCACTCTGTAGCTCAGTCTGTTGACAGTGAAGGTGGCCCAACAAACTTACAGGTCCAGCCGCGAAGATCAGTTCGTGTTTGGGTGTTACTGGCGAGACTCGGTGATTACGAGCTGAACCTGGATGAGATTGAGTTAATGTTAACAGCAAACGAAGAGCCAAAGAACTTTTATGAAGCTAAAATAATTCCAGAATGGGTGCAAGCTATGAGAAACGAGATTGATTCGATTGAAAAAAATAATACGTGGTGTTTAACAGAATTACCGAAAGGGGTAAAAGCAATCGGGCTCAAGTGGGTGTTTAAGATAAAAAGAAATACAGATGGCTCGATAAATAAATACAAGGCCCGATTAGTTGCGAAAGGGTATGTGCAGCAACCCGGGATAGATTTTGATGAAGTATTCGCTCCGGTGGCTCGAATCGAAACAATACGGTTTCTCATTGCTCTCGCCGCCTTGGATTAAAAAAGCGTGAGGCGAAAAAAAGCGAAGAGGTCCTCAGCCGAGGCGAAAAGCGCAAAAGCGAACGCTTCTTAAACACGAAGCGACCATATTTTAAAAAATATTTAATTATTTATAAGCCATATATTATATACAAACCACATTATATATCCCAAAATTTCAAAAGTAGTGTAGAACAATTTTTCGAGTACCACATTAATCGTTCAAAATATAAAAGTAGCATAGAAACAAGTTATCGAGTACCAAATTACTCGAAAGTGTTTCCAAAAGAACACAACTTAAAAATGTTTCAGCTTTTAAAAGTTTATTGTCAAATGCGAAAAATCTAGAAATGGCTAATTATAAAGGTTATGTTGAAAATGAGCTAACTGGTCGCTTTTTGTACATAAAGCCTTCGCCTCCTCGCTTTCTCGCTTCGCACAAAAGCGCAAAAAGCCTTCGCTTTTTGCACAAGCTTTGCCTTGGGTAAGCAAAAGCGTTGAGATGCTCGCCTTGGGTCGCTTCTCGCCTCACCTCGCCTTAAGCGTGCTTTTTTAAACCAAGCTCGCCGCGAACAGCGGGTGGGAAATCCATCACTTGGATGTGAAGACGGCATTTTTACATGGTGATTTGAAAGAAATTGTTTATGTTCAGCAACCGGAAGGGTTCGAAAGGCCAGAAGAAAAACATAGAGTCTATAAATTGTCGAAAGTTCTTTATGGGTTAAGACAAGCACCAAGGGCGTGGAACATCAAGTTGGATGGTATCTTGAAAGAGAGGAAGTTTCATAGACGCATGCAAGAGCAAGCTGTGTATCTGAAATTGTCCGATAAGTCAATATTAATAATTGCTGTTTATGTTGATGATTTATTTGTGACAGGTTCTTCTTTGAGTTTGATAATTGAACTCAAGAAAGACGTGGCTAAAAGGTTTGATATGTCTGATCTGGGAAAACTCTCATATTATCTCGGATTGGAAGTTTCTCAAAGCAATAAAGGCATAAAAATAAAGCAAGAGGCATATGCGCGAAAGATTCTGAAAGAAGCGGGTATGGAGAATTGTAACCCGGCTTATGTTCCGATGGATCTGAATCTGAAGTTGTCAAAAGCTGAAGATGAAACCGATGTTGATGCAACTGGATACCGGAAAATAGTTGGATGCCTTCGGTACTTGCTACAAACCCGACCTCGATTTGACTTACTCTGTCGGGGTTGTTAGCCGTTATATGCAACAACCGAAAGAGTCTCATGAAAATGCCATAAACCAGATACCGCGATATGTGAAAACGACACCAAGCTACGGTATCAAATATAAACGAGAAGAAAGAACAACATTGACCGGGTTTAGTGACAGCAGCCACAACATAGATGAGGATGATGGGAGAAGCACAACAGGTCATGTATTTTATTATGGAGAATCACCAATTTCTTGGTGTTCTCAGAAGCAAGATACTGTTGCTTTATCCTCGTGTGAAGCAGAATACATAGCTGCAAGCTCGGCTGCGTGTCAGGCAGTTTGGCTTAGGGAGTTGCTAAGCGAGTTGACCGGGAAGCCGCTTCAGAAGGTGACATTATATGTGGATAACATGTCTGCGATTGCTCTCGATCCGGTATTTCACCGGAGAACGAAACACATTAAATCCCGTTATCATTATATTAGAGAATGTTTTGAAGGAGAGGAAATTGAAGTCGAGCACGTGAGTGGCAAGATGCAACGAGCAGATATTTTAACTAAAGTGTTGGGTCGGATAAAATTCAGTGAAATGCTGGACATGTTGAAGTTGGAAGATCTCCCGTATGTGACTTAGAGATTCGGGGGGTGATTGTTGAAGAATCCTGAGTCATCTTATGGCAATTGCGTGGAGCGGCTTGGGAAAGAAGAAACCGATTATCTTGGTGTGCAAGTACTCGGGTTATTATTTATGGATAATTATTTTATGGAAAATCTATTTTAGGTTTAGATGGAGATAATTATCGTGTTTATTGAGTCCATAAATATTCTAACGCGTTTAGGTTAGAATATATATACCGTGTTTAAAGGGTAGGGACTATGTATCAAGTTTTTTGAGTAAGATTTTCTTGATAATAAAAGTTTGGGAGTTAAGCCAAGATATCATCGTTCTTTTATTTTCTTTGCTTGTCCGGTTCATCACCTATCATACTCTGATAACCAGACCCTCAAACCTATCAGACAAGTTCATGGTGTCCTTCTTGTCCTAGGTGTGCTACCTTAAATTCATACAATGCTGATGATCAGAATCACAGTCATGTAAAGCACATACCAACATCCTACACATTTTAAAGTGTGAGGATGTGGACAAAAGCATCTACATTTAGATAATTTCTTGTTGTAACTTGATTATGCAAACAATTACCAAAAGTTACCAACCAAACAATTACAATTTCTGAACAGAGAAAGACAGAATATGAAGCCAAAAATGTATGAACTTAAAACAAAATTACAAATCAAGCCAAAATGGATGGATATGAAGTCCAAAATATCAAAATATTGTATGATTTTTAACATAAACCAGCATGAACACTTGCTTGAATTCATTTAATTCATGGACAATCCGGTTGCATTCATTAAGCAAAACTAGCATCTTCTTCGAAATGTCGATACCACCATCGCCAACCTGCACATGTGTTCTTTTAGCTTGTTCTTCCCGAAACTTAGCATAAATCTCTTGATAAAGATGCACAATCGAATTGACTGGAGTGTCTTCCTGTGGTTTGTTGTGGCCTAGATTCATGTCAATTTGAGAAGTTTTGGTCCACAGGCTATAGTTTACCGTTTCACTGCTTTCACCTGCATTTCTCTTATTTTGAAAAGAGAAAGCTGAAGGCACGGTGCTTTTCTTTAACCATTTATATGCAGGTGACGAGTCATGCTTATTGAAGGACACTGATTGTTGTTCTGTCTCATGGGTACTAGATGAACTGAAATCTAGCTTTTGTTCAACCTCGTCTTTGGAAGACGGTTGTTCTTATAACAAATGCGGTAGAGGAACCGACATCAAGGTTTTTTTCAATCACCAGCTTGGGCCGCTTCTTCTTAGAGCCATGATCTTCAGAAGTATTTGTGATAGAATCTTGATGTTTCTTTTTTCTCTCTGACTGCTTTGGTTTATTTTTCCAAGGCGCGGAAGATTTTTTGTTTTGGTTTTTGAGTTTGCCTTTGGGTTTTTTCTGACGTTGACTTTCAGCATCAGAAGGATGATCTACAATATATGCCATCAAAATGTAAATGACTGAATTCTCATAACAATAAAGACATCTAAAAAATGAACCAAAAACGCTTATGTGATCTAAAAGAAGTTGAAACTTCAAAGCGAAAGCTGTTACAGATCATAAATTTATAGTTCAAATCACTTTGATTAATAAAGATTCATGTAAACAACTCTACTCAATCAAAATAGGAATGTGAAAACTGCTAATTTACTCGAAGCCCACATACATATATGCAAATGTATAATCAATGCAAGTGAAGTAAGATAGCTATCAGGTAAAATAATGCTATCCAACTATTTAGCTACTGCATAACTAAGTTTAGTATACATCATAGATGCATTTAAGTACATCTATCAAAAATAAAAAATCTAAAGCCCTGATAAACACAATTTCATTCTGAATGCATACTGCAATGAGGAAAATCAAACAAGTAGAAACCAAAGTTAAACCAAAGTGCCTCAAGATAATCAAATATTCAAACATAAAACGATTACCTTGACTTAAAATTGTATTCTGGTTGTCTGTGGCTACTATGGGATCTCCAAGCTTGTTAGGATCAACTTGAAACGCTTGGAAATAAGGCTCATCTATCTTTGCATATCTTGTTTTCCTATATGCAAGAGCTCTGGCAGTTTCCTTTGACTGTCAAAGATCTTGAACGACATCAGTAGAAACCACTGCTAGCTTTTGTACAAATGAAAGCATCTCAACCGGACTGAACTCTTGCCTAAAGCGTTCAATCTGATTCACTGTATAAATCCCACCCAATTTATATCCATCAGTATCAACTTCGAGAAAATCCTTCACATGTGTAGGTCTATAATGTGCAAAAAATTTGCAGGGTCAAGTCAACCCTGTTAGGATTAAACGCACACACGAAACCGAACACACACACGAAAGCAGTAAACGAACACGAGGATTTAACGTGGTTCGGTCTAAACTGACCTACGTCCACGGGTGGCAACTAGGTATATCTTTATTGAGTGAGTAAATATTACAAGTACATAATGTTGTTTATATAGAGACTGAACTAGGGTTAGTAAATTATTATGCAAGAAATCTAAACCGGGCCGGGCTTGGGCCCGACCGCCCACACCCGTCTCCTCTTTTGACTTCATATAATAAACCGGGCCAACAAGGCCTACGAACCCAACAATCTCCCACTCGGAGGCCTTGAGTACTCTCGTCTGCACTCCTGATTGTACTTCTGTAATCTGAACATTAAACTTCTTCTAGTTGCCACCGCCTTCTCATCAATTAACCTGAAGGCCCGTTGAAGCTCCCCGGAGCTCCAACACGTCAGTCACGGCTGAAACTGCCCCTGACCCATTCTCTGTCCCTACCGGTTCCCACTGTAACGAACTACCGGATCCTGAGATAACCTGAGAACAAACACTCTCCATATTCAGCAAGTAATTCATTGGAGAGACTTTTACAGCTGGAATACTGGTTTTCTTAATCCACTGTCGACCTGGAACTGTAACTGAAACACGACCTGTGCTCCCACTGTCACGATGTCCCCCAACTGATTTAACCTTCCTAGCTCGTTCATCCTGAATCTTCACTTTGGCTCTGGGTTTGTTACTTGCAAAACGAACCTTCTTCTGCCCACGAGATTCTGTGAACCGGATTTTGTCTTTCACCAAAACTGGATCCACTCCTTTCGATAACATATCGACCATATACAACGAACCCATTTTCTTGCCACGAGCAACAACGAGATTCCCTTTGACTACTTTCCACTGCCCATTCCCGAACTTAACATCGTGCCCCTGGTCATCCAACTGCCCAACTGAAATCAAACGTTTCTTCAAACTTGGAATAACCCTCACGTCTTTCAAAGTCCAAGAAGTACCGGCTGAAGTTATCAAATCAACGTCTCCCATACCCGTAACCTCTAAAATATCATCATTCGCTAGTCGAACCTTTCCAAAATCCCCAAATTTAAGATTCTTCATCGTTTCACTACAGTGAGTGGCATGAAACGATGCACCAGAATCCATCACCCAAGCATCAACGCTACTCTCAACACTACAAACCAAAGCCTCATCACTACTGACCCCGTCATCTGTGTCGTCTTCTGTAACGTTCACCTCTTTCTTACCATTCGGACACTGATTCCTGAAGTGTCCTTTCTCTTTACAACCCCAACATTCAATATCCTTACGAGTCTTAGACTGACTCCTCTTCCTGCTCCCACTGCCTCGCTGTTTTCCCCTACCTCTACCTTCTGTGACTAGCATATTGCCTGATGATTCACCTGAACTTCTGCGTCTTGAATCTTCTCCCAGAATCAGATCTCAAATCCCATCGAAAGTAATATTTGTAGACGAACTACAAACTGCAGTCACTGTTTGCGACCAACTGTCGGGCAAAGAGGATAATAACAAGAGGCCTTGAACTTCATCATCAAACTTAATGTCAACTGACACTAAGCGGGACAAGATCGAATTAAGATTATTGATATGAGTTGTAACTGACCCACCCTCTTTCATTCTTGTTGTCACTAGCTCTCGGATAAGATAGACTTTATTCGCTGCCGAAGGCTTCTCATACATGTTGGATAGCGCCTCCATCATACCACGTGCTGTGGTTTCTTTCATGATGTTAAACGCCACATCTTCCGACAACGACAAAGTAATACAAGCCCTAGCTTTCTTGTCTAACTTCTTCCAATCTGCTTCTGACATCTTTTCTGGTTTTTCATCCTCAAGCACTACATCCAAGTCTTTCTGACAAAGTAGTGCCTCAATCTGCATCTTCCACCAACCGAACTTCTGTCCGTCAAACTTCTGTATCGAAAACTTTCCGTCTTCTGCCATAACAATGACTAAAACGAAAAGCTGGATAAAAAACAGAGACAGACACAGCAACACGAGCCTGAACTTAACGACTGTTCAACTGAACTCTGTTAAACAATCAACCTATTTAACGTGCAGCGGAATAACGAACTGTAAATCAGAAACCGAAACTTTAAACTGAAACGATAAACCTGACAAACGCGGTTGGCACTGGTTCTAAGTTTCTTTAAATTTCTTCTGACTTGAAACTGTTCTTCAACAAAAATAGGATCTTGATTCGCTGGTTCTTTGCTTAGTCGGATATTGACCCAACTATTTATTTCTTGATGGTGGCTTGTAGTTGGCTTTCCTTATTTTCTTTCACGTGGGACAACAATAATTTGCAAGCACAAGAAACACAAATCAAATAATAATATTTGTGGTGATTGTTGTGTTCTCACGCCCACACCAAACTAAAGGAAAGTTAAATCTCAAATATTCTGGCTTTAAAAAAAAAACAGATCGGGCTCCTGCCTCGTTTTCACGGCCCAATGAGTATTCTCAATCCAACAAGCCCTTAATGTCTTTCTTGTTCATGAACACACTGCTCCTGCCCTAAATCTGACCAGACGGTCCTCAGATCTCAGGCGAGCGTAGTGTATGACTGCTTCCAAACAGAACCAACAAAAAACGCAGATCGCGCGGGTTGGGTTTAGTAGCGGCGAAACGACGGCGGAAACCCTAACGGCGATCGGAAAACCGTAGGCGGCGGCGGAACCCTAGCGCAGTAGGGTGGCGGCGGCTGGATGGTTTGGCGGCGACTCGGCTGGTTCAACGTGTTCTTCGCGTGATCTGAACCTAAGCTCTAGATACCACTTGTTAGGATTAAACGCACACACGAAACCGAACACACACACGAAAGCAGTAAACGAACACGAGGATTTAACGTGGTTCGGTCTAAACTGACCTACGTCCACGGGTGGCAACTAGGTATATCTTTATTGAGTGAGTAAATATTACAAGTACATAATGTTGTTTATATAGAGACTGAACTAGGGTTAGTAAATTATTATGCAAGAAATCTAAACCGGGCCGGGCTTGGGCCCGACCGCCCACACCCGTCTCCTCTTTTGACTTCATATAATAAACCGGGCCAACAAGGCCTACGAACCCAACAAACCCAATAGCAGCTCTGTGGTTGACTTCATGAACAGCTTCATTCACAGCCTTAACAAATAATTGAGAATGGCATTGATTTGAATATGAACTAAAGTTGGATTCAAAAGGAAGGAGTTCCTTTGGATTTAACCATTTATATGAGTCATCTCCATAAAAAGAAACAAGCACAAAACCTACTTTCTTTGCCTGTCGAATCTCCAGGCTTGACAGATCCTCATGGTATATAATCGCAGGCCACCAAGGGTAGCGATGAACCTTTGCCCATACTAAATCTCCTGCTTTAAACTGCTTCTCCATTGATCTTTCTTTGATTCTCACAGATTCAAGTACACCGATCGATCTTTCTTTGATTCTCAAAAATTCAAGTAAGCCGATTGATCTTTCTTTGATTCTCAAAAATTCAAGTAAGCCGATCGATCTTTCTTTGATTCTCAAAGTTTCAAGTAGATCGATCGATCTTTCCAAACTTTTCTCTCTGCGCACAAAGCTCTCCTTTCTTTGAGAGTGATCTGTCTGGTAGCCGCTGTGTGTAACCCTACACGTCCATTTGTACCCGAAAAAACTCCTTTGAAGTCCCATCCACCTGGATTCTTTTCATTGAAACAATTGCCACATAACATGACCAATCAACGAACGACACACTGTTTTTTGTGCTCAATCACAGAATGACATGTTGTCTCTGTGCATGAGTAATGAGGTCCGACACGATGACGTGTTCCTCTAGTCTAATATCAAAATTAACCCTGGATTTTTCAAACTTGGCTTTTATCAGTTTTATCACACGCCTTTCCAATTTAGTACCACCATCACTAGCTTTACAATTATTCAAGGCTCCTGACTTAAGTTTCAAGCATAAATTCATAGATTTAACTTCTAACATCCCATAATCACCATACAGAGTTGAACCTTCATTCCACATCAAGTCATTCCTAAACCACTTAGATAACATATCTACTGAAAGTTTGAAACCATGCTGAGATTACATTTATGACTTACATTCACAATTAAACAAAACACAATGCAACAGGCTGAGATGGCATTTTGATTAAAACTTTTCACAATTTAGTTTTCTCAATTAACAGATAGAACACAAAAACCCTAAAAAACCTAATATATGCTATGCTTTCTGAACTACCGAAGGAAGCATCAATTGTTGCTGGCAAAAGGTTGCGCAATCTCAAATCTTCCACACGCGACCTTCAGACCTCCATGACAGCTAGCCACAACGATGGCATCTCGATGTTTATGTCCTCCATATTGCTCACTGCAGTAGGCTTGCACAGTGCTCCGGCAACGATACACAAGCCAGAGGAATCCGCTACACATATGCTTGTTTTGGTACGTATGTTTTACACTCAAAACAAAATTGAACTTGGACCAACTCTCTCAATCCAAGCTCGACCTTTTGCTTGGATGCATCACCCAAAGAAAGGAAGTAGTCTTGTTTCACGAACCACTTGCTCCGCCTTATTGTACTCTCCTATCTCACGTATATTATATGTCATAAAATTCATTGGTAATTATTTAGTCCCTTTTCTTCAATTATCAATTTCCCGATCCACTCTTTTTGACCCGAGACTATAAAACCTAAATCCTTTCCCACCTCTATTGTAATTCGAGCTACCCTTTCACTATCTTCATTTATTTGAATCACTTAATTTCCTTGCTGACTGAACCTCTGCATACTCCTCTTCATCCAAAACTCAGTTTCGTTTTCAGACTCGAAGTAACAGTATATTTAGAACGCCAAAGCTTATTATTCAGTTTCAAAGAGTGAGAAACAATTTGTGCCCAGCATGTCTTCTTTTCGAAATAATTGTCGTCTAGCTAGATGTTGATCCTTCATAGGCTACCTGATTTAGATCAGGTAAAATATCACCCCTACTCGCGTTCTCAATTAATTTCATGATCCTAAAAGGGTCACTACCCATTAAAGGATCCACATTCTCTTCATTTCAGGCCAGAAGTTTCAGGTATAGGCTCATCTGTGTCAAACAAGCTTAACACAAGTATATATCGCCTTTCAAAAAAGTATATATCAAGTTAAGCGTGGCTAAGTGTTTACCAAGCTAACCATGGCTAAGTGTTTTGTTTACCAAATACATCGAACCAGTTAGTTTTACAAAAGACTAACTGAAACGATTAGTTTGCAAGCTCAATTAGTCAATACAAGTAGATCTTGGTCAATGGCTGGTTCTTCCGTTATACATTTCCAGTACGAGTATTTTTTTACCAGTTACTTGTCGCTACTAGTTTGACCTTACAATCTACTCGTAGCTATTCGTTTTAGCGGCAATACGATGTATTTGAAAAATATGTAAAAATATTTTGTAATCCCTTACTTTTATGTCATTCAGACCATGACCTATCATCCAGGGTAATATCCGTTTTCTGAGCCCTCTCGCCACAACCGTCTATAAACGCCCAACAAATGATCGTGCTAGGCCGAGGCCTAATCTGCCGGAGCTTCTAGAACCTGTCGAATGAGGTAGAAGCAACCTGAAACTGCATATGTGGGTAATCGATTAAGACTGCATCCCCTCAATCTGGACCTGCGGCTGCTCTGTAGGGATGAGCATTAGGTACTTGGTACCGGTACCGGTACCGAAATCGGTACCGATTTGGTACCGTCGGTACCGAATCGGTACCAAAGTTTCGAGTTTCGGGATCGGTACGGTACCGGTATTTCCCGAATTTTTACCTTCAATACCGGTACCGAACCGAATATTTCGGTACCGGTACCAGTTCAAGATTTGGAGATTTTCGGGATCGGTATTTTCGGTACCGGTACCGGTACCGAGCTCATCCCTACTGCTTTGCCATGTCCACAAAGGCGTTCTCCATCTTTATATGAATAAATATTAATAAATTTATTTATTAAAAATATAATAAATTTATTTATTTATTTATTAAAATTATTTATTTAAAAAGTATTAAATTGAAATTTTATTTATTTTATATACTTTTAAAAATTAATTATTATTTTTTAAAAAGTATGAATTTATATATTAAAAATGTAATTAATTAGAAAATTTATTTATTAAAAAATATAATTAAAAAATTTATTTATTTTATGTGTTTATAAAATTATGAAATTTAAAAAAAAACTTAATACTTAAAAAAGGTTAATTAATATTTATAATATTATTAAATTAAAAGATTATTTAATGACTATATATTTATAGTCTTATTTAAAATAAAAATAAATAAATAAATAAAGTTATCCTTCGCGTATAAGCCTAAACGCAGCGGATAGCTTCGTCCCTTCAAAATTGATTGCCAGAATTTGGCTACCCAACCACCCACCCCATTTATCTTATAGCTTTTACTCGAATAACTAACCCGATTAAATCCTATACCCCGATTAATAACCCAAATAAGTAACCCGATTAAGTAAAATCTGAAACTAAACGAATTGCCAACTCGATTATAGCTTTTATATTATTATATTATTTTCTTTTTTAATATTTTTATATACAACTAGTACGAAAATACAACCCGTAGAAATACATAAGTTCAACCAGTTAAATCAATATAAGGAGCGGGCACTTGCCAACTTGACATGATTCTATTATATTCGTTTACACGATCTTCATACATAGCCCTTCATCTTTGTGTCACAGGATTTGCGTGTCTTGCCCAATTTCGAGGTAATTCCCTTCTAGTTTTATACCGATCCAATATTAGCAATGGTTATAACTGGATAGTCGTATAACGGCTCTGGACTCTCTCTCTTCGGGAAAAAGGTCTGGCTGATACGCGACTCTAGAAGTATTAGAACGCACTGAAATGTCTGAGTAGCCACGTGTCCATGGGCGGGTAACTAAAACCAACAATTGCGGGTGCTGTTCGAACCATATCAAAACAATTCTAAATGATTACGTATCGTATCAAATTATCCCGACGTCTCCGTATTTAATCTTGACTTCCACCAAGCTTGGTTCATGTCCATCTCTTTCATCATGGCAACCCTAACATCCTTCCATTTTTTTTACCCATTCCTAAGCCCATAGCGATTGCCCGAAAACCGCAGTTTCCATCTTACTTGACATCTATGATTTTTGAGATGTACGGGTAAGACCATGTGGGATTGACCTTATTATTGGAACGCCCTTTGGATCACCCACTAAATGAAAACCGATGTCAGGTCCCGTCTCTTGTTTCATACATTATCCGTTTTATATGAAACCGTCACCTCGCGCTTGTAATCATCATCAACTTCGCTCTGAGATAGATGTACGGAGGACTCGTTGTCTGAGCCGTTAGTCTCTTGAAAGGTATCACGAACGTAATCCGGTTCTGCTTGTGAACGATACGACTCTTCTACTGGTAAGTGGTACGGAGGCAACTACCGTAATACGACCCTTCTACGGGGAACTTGTATGAAGGCTGGGTAATGTAATACGAATTTTCTGGTAACTAGTACGAGGGCTGACCGTAAGGCTGTTTTGGCTGTGATCAGTATGACGGTTGACCCTCGTATGAATTCGATGTGTTGTTTCCATCCACCTATGAAGGGTGACTATTGTATACGAAATACTCATAACAAACAATATGGTTAACATATCTTATTTAAAAACTAACTAACGGCTATTAAATTAAATAAAGATACAACGATACATGATTCAAATTTGGTAAGGCAGTCTGCTTGTTATGTTCCCCGAACCTTGGCTCCTCGTTTAAATCGGGAATATTCGATACCTCGTTCAACTCCGAAAATAAAGAGTCTCACCTCGACATTTTTTGCCTTTTACGATCAAAGTGGTATGTGAAATGTGGGATTTTTCCCCATCTGGCTGTGTGTATGTGTGAAAAGTAAGTGTGTGTGTGTGGAGATTATACAAGGAGAAGGAGAGGACGGGAGCCTTTCGGCTCAGTAATTCAACTTTGCCTCAATACGCCATGGATAGCCCTATTTTTGGCGTATAGGGTAAAAATTAACAACTGATTTGATACCTGCAGGTTGTCGCGTAGTCAATCTACCATGGATAGGGCTATACGCGACCCTATACGTGGCCATAGGGTCAACAACAACGTACTAGTATCAAATCAGTTGTCAACGCATTCCCTATATGCCATGGACAGGGCTATCCATGGCGTACTAAGTGATGCACGCTAATTTCAAGCCGGTGCCTCTAGCACGACCCCTTAAATTCAGCAAAGTTGTACTGATTTTGTAGAGTTTAAAGTTATTCATTTAATGAAGTTCACGCATGGTATTTTAAGTAGTTACCTATGTTTTGTCTACATATTGAATTTGAAGTTTCAAACAAATTCAGTATGTGAAGGATTTAGAATTTAATCTTATCATTTTGTAAAGAATTTCTACCAACCAAACCATGTTTTAATTTTATTATAGTACTATTGGTTAAATATAAGTATGATGTTATATCTTGTGAAAATATTGATAAATGATAACCAAAGTCAATTTGATACGAAGCAAGTACAAAACTGATTATTCCAACTCTTACTACAGTGGAAAATGGATTTACCTATCTTTTTTTTTTTTAGTAAGATTATGTCTTGGCTTTGATTTTCACCCTGACCTTGACCGGTTGCCCCTGATTTTGCTACTGTTTTCAGGATCGCATTACAATTATTCTAGCTTCGCGATTCTAGAAGACCATGATTCCATAATTTAACCATAAACATTTTACAGCACCAGAGCACACACGGGGCCTTGACAAGATCTGGACCATGTAATTTAGAAAAAGTTTCATATGCCCATCGGATATAGCCATCTGCTAGCACCTGTTGTTTTCTAACAGAAGAGTTTCAATTGTTTGTTTGTTTGTTGTGTGCTGACACATCCAAAAAGTCGTCAAGCACCCTCCGGTCCTCTAGATCAGCCACATCAGCATCTACTTCGTATTCACTGTCCCGATCAGCAAAGACTTGCTCCGAATCCATGGCTTGAGCTCTATGTAAGTGAAAGAACTGCATTTTCTGCAGCAGGCCAGGCTCGGTTTCTCGTGTCCATCGTTAGATAGATAACTTTCTAGTGCATTTGCTTCCAATAATATGCTCTGGGATGGACGTACAAGTTTTCAGCATTTTGTACAAATCGAGTTAAAACAAAAGATATAACAATTACTAAAATCCTAGGTATCAAAGTAGAGGTGTTACTTAATGTCATAATTAACCTTGGTTTAAACCCAATAGACTTACCATTTTCTTTCTCGACAAAATGCAAATCATCAAACTTTTCAAAGATTCGATTTTCTTATCATCCTGTAGGTAAAGAAACAATCTTAATTATAAACGATAGCAATTATAGTCAAAAACATAAAATTAAAGGCATTCCTTTTCATTCCAAAATGGATCTACACCTACCGTTGATAAAGGTGATTCCTTGTAATGATGCCCCGCCACCAAGAGTAACCAACGAGTTTTACACAAACCATATTTCTAGCGTTAAATTGGATCTCCATTGATGTTTCTCTGATTTTCGGAGATCCAAGCAATTCAACTGATTATTGAGTTGCTCTAGACTCAACTCGTTTACATCTTTAGGCAGCCCTGTTTCATACTTTTATACCTTAAACAACTCGTTTACAATCCTTTCCACGTAGACTGTTTATTACAACAACCTGTTGAGTCACCACGAGCAATCAAAGAGTGACATATAGCAGCTCGTCCAATGATAGAGTGACACGTTGCACATTTCACTCACAATAACGCATTCAATTAATTTAAGAAAAGCCTGAATACCTCGGACTTTACGAACCATGGGCCCAAACTAAATCCTCCTACCTTGATTTATTAGCACCAATTGATGATTTGTCACACGCAATCATATAGTGCCACGTAGCAACGTATGCATTCATAGAGTGGCACGTTGCACTTTTCACTCACAAAGACGCATTTAATTCATCAAAGAAAAAGCATGGATTTTCAACCTTGAATTTTACGAACAAAGGGTCCTAACTAATTCTTCATGCACATAAATTTATTACAACCAATTAATGATTTGTCAAAGGCAATCAAATAGTGACACGTTACAACACTTACGATCCTTTCCATCTAGACACTATATTACAGCAACATGTAGAGTCACCACGGGGATCAAGGAGTGACACGTTGCAACTCGTCCAATCATAGAGTGGCACGTTGCACCTTTTACAAACAATGACGTGTTCATTAATAAAGAAAAAAACGCATGGATTTTCTACCTCGTATTTTACAAACCCCCTAACTAAATTTCTGTGCATAAATTTATTACAACCAATTGATGACTTGTCACAAGCAATCAAAGAGTGCCACGTTGCAACTCGTGCAATCATAGAGTGGCATGTTGCATCTTTCATTCGTAATGATGAGTTCAGTCCGTCAAAAAAAAGTTTGGATTTTCCACTTAGGATTTTATGAACCAAGGGCCCTAACTAAATCTTCGTACACAAATTTATTATAATTACTTGATGACTTGCATCAAATAGTGACACGTTGTAACTCATGCAATCATAAAGTGGCACGTTGCACCTTTCACTCACAATGACACGTTCAGTTCAACAAAAAAAAGCATGGATTTTCCACCTTGGATTTACGAACTTAGGGTCTTAACTAAATCTTCTTACATAAATTCATTGCAATCAATTGGTGACTTGTCATGACCGATGGTTGTGTCTTGTTATAGTCTCGCTTGAAACGTGGGGTAAAATAGGTGAAAAAAATTAGCTGTTAAAAAAAAAAAAGAAACCTAAAAATACAGCCTAAAACTCAAACTATTTAGCTGTGTTATAAAACCCTAGAACCCTAAAAGATGAAAATGTTACAGCCATTTTTCTTCAAGCCACCCTGATAATCGAAGGGACTATTGTATTTCTACACTAGTATCATTACTGCTATACAATGAAAACAAGTTAATCTCATGATCTTGTTGCCGTGCAACTTTTATTAATTAACACACCAAAAACACACAGGAACCAAAATTATGGCATCAACTCGTGTTCTGGTAGCCGGAGTATGTAGGCCGATGAAGACGACGATCTATTACAAGTAGCTGTTCAGATTTCAAAAAATTCTGTTTTTCTTTTTTTTTATGATAAGATAGGCGTCAGAGGGGATCCACTTTCCAAGGGTAGCGGGATTTTTTTGGGGGCCTTTTATAAACTAACAGATGTATTTTTTTATATAAAATTTTAGTAATCAATTTCTTATAATTACACTTATTTTCTTTCTTGCCCATATAGGTTTGTTGGAAGATTAGTCAAGACCAATTACTATATCCTAAGTGTTGAGTAACAAGGGCGTAGCTATTTCAGATTGCATTATGTGTGTTTGGCCGGAAGGACCCGGGTTCGAACCCGGGTTAGGCCGGTTTTAAGTTGTGTTTTCGCAGTCGGTCAAGCCGCATTAAACGCTGCTTCAGGCAAGATGGCAAAACATGAGAAGGCGTGTCTTGACAACCAACATGTATTTATTCCTTTTGCTTTTGACACTTTTGGTTTCCTCGTACCTAAAGGTGTGGAGTTACTTACCCGTGTTCAGCGGGTCATGCATAGTATTGTTATGACTCCGAGATCAGCTAATGTAGTTTTTAAAAGATTGAGTTTTACAATTTAAAAGGGGTAGCGGCGCAGCTTGTTGCGCGCTTGCCTTCTGTTTCGATGTAATCTAAACATTTAATACTAAGAAAATAATTGTATAAAAAACAGTTAAGTTCAAATATATATATATATATATATATATATATATATATAGGGGATGGTTTATAAGAGAAGTCATTTTATTGAGATAAATGCGAGAAATAAATCTAACAAATCATATTTTCTTTTCATTTTTGATTTATTTTAGTCACAAGGGTATATTAGTAAAAAGTGTTTTCCTTTGTATTTGGTAAGTACTAACAGTTTTGGAAGGTTGACACATTTTTTTTATATAAAAAAAATTATTTAATTTTTTTAGTTTATCCTTCATTTTCAATTCCCAGTCAATATATTCCAAATCAAAATCAACCTGCATCTAATTCTTTTTTTTATCAAATTGTTTTGGTGATACCAGAATACTCAATGTACACACATCTAAGACAAAATCACCCATATTTATTACTTGTTTAATCATATGTTCTATATGATCATATAATGAGTCATACATTCTAAAAAAAAATTACTGGTAAACCATGTGTAAATAAAATATTACACATTGCCCAAATGAAGTATACTTAAAATAAAAATTACAAATTGACAACCATTATCATAAACGAGTCAATACCAATAAAAAAATCCTACAAATTTTGATCAAACCGTAATATATTTCCAACACAAGATACAACTCGGTAATCAATTCCGCAACATCTTTCATAAAATTCATCAATACCCGAACATTGTCAAGTAACTTGGTAGGTTGTTCTTGAGCAAAATCACCATCAAAGTCAAGCAGCCTTCATGTCCTTATGCCACTTCGATGATTACATGCGGTTTCAAAATAGTTATCAGCTACTATGCAGTGTAAGACATACTCTCTGGTGTAATTAGTGAATGATCTGTGTAGTAAAATAATCTTGCACAACCAACACATAACTTTATAGGTATAAATTGTAAGGGTTATCATTATCCGTCACATACAAAAGATTTTAAAAACATCAAACAGTAATGTAACCAGTCTTCATGGTATAAGTTTTATCATCAAACACCATAAACACATAGATACAACACCTTCCTAAATTACTATATCCTTACACAACCACTGTTAGGGCACGGATTTTCAATATCCTCAGCAAAGGTTATGTTCAGAGCAGATTTAGGATGCGGTATCCTCCAAGGTAACAAGTATCCTAATTACATTATATAACTAACACGATCTTTGCTACTTTCCATGTTTACCAGGTCAAAGACGGTTGCTTGACCACCCGAGAACTCGCACTTGCTGTTATTAGGACGTGACCAATAAGGAAACGTGCTGATTGAAGGTCTAACAGCTAATTGATTTAGTCTAGGAGTCTCCTTAAATATAGGATTTCTTGTTAGACTTTATTTGTTATAAATAGAGCTCAAAAGAAAAGATCAAACACACACTCTAGACACACGAGACTTATTAGTACTCGCATTCTCTGTAATCACAATCAAGTTTGAGCTCCACCATTGTAATCACCTTTGTTATTAATAAACCGGTGGTGATAGTTTTCACCGCCCGGGGTTTTTTGCTTATTATCCTAAGGATAACGGGTTTTTTCCTCGCAACAAATCATTGTGTTCGAGTACTTTTACTTTCATTTTATACAAGCACCTAGTCCCGATTACTAATTTGGTTACGAAATTACCATTGTCAATTTTTGACCAAAACAATTTGGCGCCCACCGTGGGGCTAACGGTGCTTTAATCCATTAATTCCGTTTATTTCATTCACCTTCATTCTCTTTACAATGGCCTCACAACCAAAAACCAGTTCAGTCTTTGCTCCAGTGGTTACTACAGCTACAAGTGTTAACCCAGGACCTCCACCATTGTCGAAGAAAAATACTTAGCCCAGAGGAGAAATTCCACCATTCACGGGGTCCTCCACACGGATAGACCCGGTTATTTCTAACAATGATATTTTTGCTTGATGAAACAAGTCAAAATGCACATGGAGCAGCAAGAGAAGACCAACTCAAGGCTATTCAAGGAGGTTGAAGGAATCAAGAAGAAACCAGGGCATGAGGCCACTCCAATCATGCCCAGGGTACTTGATTTTGATTCTCTAGGATCTTCTGTCCTTCAGAATCCCGGATCCTTGGGGACACAATCAGCAAGGATTCCATCACAGCAGCAATCAGGATACTAGGGAGCTCTTCCTTCGGTATCCTTGGAGTTACCCGGACTAACGAGGCCAAGGTCCGTCAGCATGCAGCCTCGCTCAACCATGTCAGCCGGCATATTTTCATCAGAATCCCCTATGATGTCCTCAGAAGTGCATGTTGGAGATAACATCCCTATGCAGGCACCACCTTATCTTGAGGATACTATCAATGGAGGAATTAACCATTCTGGCTCAGGATACCAAAGACCTTACCAGAATCTTGGTAACAGTTTACTTAATCCTAATTTACACACTAACCGTGGATCTGTGCAGGATAAGGGGATATATCCTAATATAGCCAGGGAGTTATAGAAAATGAAGGACATGATCTCCAGTATCCTCGGGATAATCCGTCCCATAGCTGAAGTCCCGGCGGGCAGTCACAAACTTTCCAGGTTCACTTAGCCCATATGCGACGTAGAGATTCCCAGGAAATTCCAGACGCCCAATATGAAACTTTATGACGGCACTACGGATCCCGAGGAGCATGTGGCTCAATACAGGGAAAGGATGGAGGTCAACCCTATCCCCGTAGAAATTAAAGAAGCCTGTCTATGTAAAGGGTTTGGTTCAACACTTACAGAGCCGGCCCTCAAATGGTTATTAGGTATTCCTTCCAATACTATCACTTCCTTTGCTCATTTAATTAACTTGTTTAATAACCAATTTTCTTGTAGTAGATCTTTTGAGAAAATGACAGGTGATTTATATAGAATTGTCCAGCATAACAATGAATCCCTAAGGGATTACATAATTAGATTTAGCAGAAAGCTTTGGAAATCCCCAACCTTGACATGGCAGCTGCTGTTGAAGCCTTCAAGATGGGACTTAGGAATGATTCTCCTTTCTATGACGACCTCGTCATGACTCCATGCAGGAATCTTGACGAAGTCAGAAACAGGGCACTAAGATACATTCGGGTGGAGGATGATAAGAAGGCTCATGAAAACTTGCTTATCCCGAAATACGAGTCTACCAACAGGAAATCCGACTCTCCATAAAAGTTCTTTAGACCGAAGCCTTATTCCAAGCAGGATAATCCCAAGATCAATGCTGTGGAAGAAGACGAAGACGACGAAGAATATCCTAAAATATCTAAATATTGCTTTAACCTTGATATTGGTGGTGTAATTTGTGCCATTTAGGATTTAGCTGACAAGGCCAGATGGCCTAAGAAGAATGAGAAGCCTGGATCAAACAAAGACAAGTCAAAATGGTGTGCATTCCATGAAGACTTTGGCCATCGCACTGATGATTGTATAGCACTTCGGAAGGAAATTGGATACCTTCTCAGCAAAGGACACCTGAAGGAACTATCTGGAAAAAACAAGAACAAAAGCCAGGATCCTGTCAAGATACCTGAAAGAGCACCTTCTCCACCACCCGGAGCTAAGGTGGTATCCTTCATCTCGGGAGGATCTGACATCTGCGGAACCTCGTATTCAGCTGCTAAGAAACGTTCCAGAGAAACAAAAATGGACAACGGAGAAAGACCTCTCCGTACTTCTACATTGACGACTCAAAGAATCATATCCTTCGATGAGGAAGATAGATGTGACCTTATGGATCCCAACCATGACGGTTTAGTAATTACTTTATGTATAGCTAATTGTTTTGTGCGCAGGACACTCGTCGATGGAGGAAGTTCTGTGAACATTATCCAGATGGAGGCCTTGAAGAAAATGGATATCCCAGAAGCAGAGATTATCCCGAAGTTCTCAGTTATTGTTGGATTCAGTGGCAAAACCAAGAACACCTTGGGAGAAATCAAACTTCCAATATATATTGAGGGAACTAACTCCCTACAAAAGTTTTGAGTTATTGACTCTTTATCTTGTTGTAATGTGATATTAGGCAGGCCCTGGATCCACAGCATGAAGGCAGTACCCTCGACCTACCATCAGGGTGTGAAACTCCCAAGTCCCTGGGGAGTCATCAAAATTGAAAGTGATCAGCAAGATGCCAAGGAATGTTATGCTTCATCAATGAAGTGGACTACAAAGCCTACTCAAGCATAGCAATTACAGCAACAACCAGGGAAGGTCTTGCAAGCAAGAGAGCAGGATGTAAAGGAAGTATCTTTGGATTCTCAGGATACTAAGATCAAGGTATTCTTAGGATCAAGTATTCCTAAGGATATTGAGACAGAGTTAATATCCTTCCTAAAGAAAAGAGCTTCTACCTTCGCCTGGAAACATGAAGATATGAGAGGTATATCTAAATCTATTATCACTCATAAACTTGGTATAGACAAATCTTTCAGGCCAATACATCTGAAGCGACGGAAGTTTGCTCCTGAGAGAAACGTTATTATACAAAAAGAGGAATAGAAGCAAGCCCCGAGCAGATCAAGGCTATCTTGGAAATCAAATCACCAAGAAATGTAAAAGATGTCCAAAGATTAACCGGAAGAATAGCTACTCTCAATAGATTCATCTCAAGATCTTCAGAGAAGTGTAAAGACTTCTATGATATCTTGAGGAAAAATCAAAAGTTCGAATGGGGAGAGAAGCAAGAAAAGGCATTGGTATTCCTGAAGGAATACTTATCCTCAGCACCACTCCTGATGAAGCCAATTGATGGTGAGCCATTATCCCTGTACCTAGCCGTTTATGGGAGTCCAATCAGTGCTGTCTTGGTCAAGGATCATGAAGGTCAACAACATCCAAGATACTATGTAAGTAAAAGCCTACTAGATGTTGAATCCAGGTATTCTTATCTTGAAAAATTAATTTTAACACTTATAATGGCTTCCACTAAACTTAGACATTATTTTGAAACTCATGCAAATACATGTAAAGACTAACTATCCTACTAAAGCCGTTTTGAGAAAACCGGAAATGTCAGGTAGGATGGCAAAATGGGCTTTAAAACTTAGCGCATATGATATTTTGTATGAGCCAAGGACAGCTATCAAGTCTCAAGCACTTGCCGACTTTGTGGCTGATTTTAGCCAGGATATAATTGAAGAAGTTGAAAAAGAAGTTCAGCAATTGGAAGTCAAGGAAAGTTGGACCCTACATACTGACGGTGCCTCCAACATAAGAGGAACAGGTCTAGGTATCCTGCTAAAATCGCCACAGGGGGACATAATACCTCTATCTATATCTTGTGAATTTCAGGCTACTAATAATGAGGCTGAGTATGAGGCCTTAATAGCCGGTTTGCAATTAGCTAAGGATATGAAGGTCAGGTATCTTCAAGTTTACGTTGATTCTTTGTTATTAGCTAACCATTTCAATGGCTCTTATGCAGCGAATGCAGAAAACTTAGCGAAATATTTAGAAATAGTTAAGAAATTAGCTATGTATTTCGAGACATTTGACATAGTGCAGGTACCAAGAGAAGAGAACACTAAAGCAGATGCCTTAGCAAACTTGGCATCAGCTATCAAAATACCAGGAGATGCCAAGATACCTATCGTGCATATCTTGACTCCAGCAACAAAGGAGAACCTTGAAGTCTTAGAAACTTCAAATTCTGAGGATAATCCAGCATCTTGGACCAATTCCATAATACGGTATCTTCAGGATAACGAGATCCCATAAGTAGAAAATTCCAGAGCGTTCCGAATGAAGGTAACCCAGTATATTATCCTAAATAATGTGTTGTACAGAAAATCACTTGCAGGTCCATACTTGAGATGCTTGGAATATCAGGAAGCACAAGAAGTTCTCAAGGATATACATGAAGGTGATTGTGGAAACCACACTGGGGGCAGAGCCTTAGCATCCAAGATACTAAGGACAGGATACTTCTGGTCAACAATGAGGAGAGATGCAATGGATTTCTCCAACAAGTGTAATGCTTACCAAAGACAAGCAACATATTACATCAACCAGCTGAACCATTATATCCTATCATCTCCCCATGGCCATTTATGAAGTGGGGAATGGATATTGTGGGAAAGCTGCCCAAGGCTCCTGGTGGAAAAGTCTTTATGCTAGCCATGACAGATTACTTCTCCAAATGGATCGAAGCAGAAGCATTTGCTCAAGTTAAAGAAAAGGATGTGATATCCTTCATCAAACGCAATATCCTGACAAGGTTTGGTATCCCGGCAGAGATTGTTTGTGACAATGGATCACAATTCATCGGTAGAAGAACAGCCAACTTTTGTGAAAGTTGGGGAATCAAGATGGTAACCTCAACTCCAGTACATCCTCAAGCTAATGGTTAGGCAGAATCCAGTAACAAGGTCATCATCAACAATCTGAAGAAGAAATTGGGATCCAAGAAAGGAAAATGGGCAGAAGAACTACCATTTGTTCTTTGGGCTGATAGAACCACGTCGAAAAATGCAACGGGACAAACACCTTTCTCCTTGGTGTTTGGGGCCGAAGCTGTTATCCCTACAGAGATGGTGAACCCCACAGCAAGAACCAGCATCCAAGATACTGAGACCAATAACCGAAGCCTCACTGAAGACTTGGATACCATTGATAAACTCAAAGATCTCGCCAAGGTCAGGATGGTGGCATACCAGTAAAGAATAGCCAAGTCCTACAACAAGAATATCAGGATTTGAAGGTTCCAGATAGGAGATATGGTATTAAGAAAGGCATTCCAGAATACCACTAACCCAGCAGATGGAAAGCTAGCTCCAAAGTGGGAAGGCCCTTACTTAATCGATTCCGAAGCAGGTAAAGGAGCCTACAGGTTAGTCACTATGGAAGGTGTTCCTATACCAAGAGCTTGGAATGCTATTCACCTTAAGACATATTTTTGTTAGTATCCTTAACTGGTGTGTTCATATCCTTAGGATAAAGGTATGTTCCCTTATCTATTTTTACATTCCTTGAACTTTATTATCTCTAAATCAAGTTTACTGACTTAAGCATCGGAGGGGTGTTAGCCAGGCTAACACCCACCCCTCATGATAAGCTTAGTGTTTTGCAGTTATCCTAAGAATATGTTATCTCGACAACAGTCAGAGGCTGATCACCTTCCAAACGAATATGATATCCCTGATATCCCTCAAGGTTTAAAGGTCTTCACCTTTCCAATGAACGTCAGGGGCGCACGAATAAGATATCCCGGATATCTCAAACGGTTTAAAGGTCTTCACCTTTCTAAAAACGCCTGGAGCGCACGATGATTCGGGTATAGTTCGAGACAGGCTGACCAGACCAGTTGACAATCCGTCTGTTGTTGGCTATATACCGAATCCTTAAGATAAATGGCAGACGTGTCACACAAAGGGTTTATAACATTTTCATGTTATCTAAGGTTTATAACACTTTCGTGTTATCTAAAGTCTTGGCATAATCATGCCCATACGTTTGGGACCTTCCCCAGTTTTATCTCAAGCTTAAACATCTTCATGTCTCTTAAGTAAAGGCCTAGTCGCCAGTAAAAAGGCTTTATCGCCAGTTAAAAGGCCTAGTCGCCAGTAAAAAGGCTTTATCACCAATTAATGGGCCTTGTCGCCAAAATTATCTAACTTTGTTCTGACAGATTACTGAGAAGATTACTAAGTTGTTTTTAACTCAACAACATCCCAGAAGCTTGATACTTAAAAAGGTCAACAATTGGGGACATCACGTGTAAGCCTATCAGATTTACAATTAATCTCTAAAAAGGTACTCTTTGCACTTAGTTCCATTATACAATTCGTATTTCAAGGTATGATCTTTTAGTTTGATTGTGATAATTCACTCAAGACATGAGGATATGTTATCCCTAAGATATCTTATACCAAAGATATATCATCTACATGTTTTCTAAAATTATATAATTTGAGATATTTTATACATTATCCTCAAGGTGTTTTATTAAAAGATAGATTTTTCTGGAAATATAACTGTTAAAATACAAAGAGTATATTCTCAAGATATGTTATCTTCAAGATATATAATCTCAAAAAGATGAAAATATTCCATAAACATATTCTGGTCAAAATTCATTCTGATAAATTATCTAAAAATGGCATACATGCAGAACACAATGATTAAACCAAAAGATTGTATCATTACTAATCATAAAGTGCAGGAAACTAGAAAGTCAATACCCGGGTTTCGTCTTGACAAACCAAAAGCCCTCCACCCAAGTACTGCCAGATGTTCGAAAGTTAAGATTACATGGGCTTCGTCTTGGAAAATCAAGATCCCTCCACCCATGTATCCTAAGCATACTATTGTTCAAGACAAGAGAAAGTAAATTGTTCACCAACCATTACAACCCAACATTAAACCACAAACATAAACATAAAAATTGGGCTCAGGCTTTTTCTTTACCGCCATCCTCGCCCAGTTGCACCTCGCCACCAACCGCCTTCACCGCTCCCTTGGTCGCCTCATCCACTGCCTCCTCCGCAGTCTTCACCACGCCACTAGGACCAGCATTCTCCGTATCCTCACTAAAGAGCTCAGCCAAAATCTTCTCCCAAGCAGCCACATCCCAGAAAGAGGTATCAACACCGGCATCTTTGGCCTCCCTGGCCATCTTAAGCCGAGACTGGAAGATGGAAATAGCCGCAGACCTCTTCGCACCCTCAGTAACCTCTTGGATCTGCGCTAGACGATCCGCTTCCTGGTGGACGAGTTCCTTCTTGGCCATCGAAAGTTCCTGCTTCAACTCCTCAATTTCCTTGGTCTGCTTGTCAATAAAATTGGTTTTGACAGTTGCAATCTTCAGCATCTCGGCTATGCGAGTATTGGAATCAAGAAGCTCAAAATGAAGATCATTGAAGCAGGAGGATAGCTGTTCCAAACCCTGTCCAAAACCAACTTTCCTCAGCATATATTATTTCGAGAATATGAGGATACTGGCAGGAGGTATACCTTGTTAAACTATAGATTGCAGGTCGGAGAAGAATCAGATGCTTCCTGGGTTTTCCTCTTTTTGGATCCCTTGGCGCGACTACTCTCAGGTTTTGGTAAGGAGGCAGGGGCAACTTCTTTTTTCTTGGTACTACGAGTAGAGACCATGCTGTCAATGTCATCCAAAGCAAAGGCTGAAGCAAATTTACCTACAAGTGTACAGTTCAGTATCTCTAATCCTTAAAATATTTATACTAACACTTCAATGTCCGTTACCAGACATAACGGAGCTCACGCACGGAGATGATTCTTGGAGACCAAACTGAAAAAGAAACGTTCTTTCCTTCTCGCCTATGAGATAAAAAGAATTTAGCTTGTTCTCAGTTTCTTTGCCAAGAGGAGCGATTTCGAAGAACTTCAAGGCTGCGATAAGATAAGATAAGAATATGTCAGACACAAGAATAACAACATACAGTTTCAAGACAGCGTATCCTACTTTTAGTCACCCAAAGATGTGGGAGGTCTTCAGGATTCGGAAGCGAGTCTCTCCTAACAAAAAAGAATTGCTTCTTCCATTGTTCGTTGTTTTGGGTGTTCTTCAAAACTAATGGGGTTCGGCCAGATCTGGTTTTGAGAAGGTATCTTGAGGATTCATGACTACGAAGGTCATAGACAGAGGCAAGCTCAGAAAGAGTGAGATCCAAAGCATGATCGGCAATTAGTCTCTCCAAGACAAACAAGGTCCTCCAAACCATCGGCATGGTTTGGATAAAACTAAGCCCAGTTCTGGTAAAAAAACTCTGTGGTAAGGGTTGGAAAAGGGTAAGTAAAGCCAATCTTGAATGGCAAAAACGAAAAACAAATCCAGGTCTTAGAAACAAGATCAGATAAGACAGCTGGATCGAAGGAGCGGAAAACAGTTCCCGAAGGGAAGCAGCCTCGGGATCGTAAACACTCAATATCATTATTATTGAACGTACATATCTCGTTCACAGGATTGGCAAGAAGATTTTGGGAAACAAAATCCTCAATGCCAGAATCATGAAGCTTCGGACTCATGATTGCACGAAGATAAGGAAAAGAAGGAAGAAATAAGTTACCCGAAGATGAGTAGTTAAAACGGCTGACGCGTGTATTAAGTATCCTAGGGTTTGGCGAGTAGTTAAAATGGCTGACGCGTGTATTAAGTATCCGCCGTACGAAATTTGAAATTCAAAATTCAAAAATTTTACAGCTGTAATCCTTATATACAGCTATTAAAATTTGGGGACAATTGTTAGGGCACAGATATTCAGTATCCTTAGCAAAGGTTATGTTCAGAGCAGATTCAAGATACGGTATCCTCAAGGTAACAAGTATTCTAATTACATTATATAACTAACACGATCTTTGCTACTTTCCATGTTTACCAGGTCAAAGACGGTTGCTTAACCACCCGAGAACTCACACTTGCTGTTATTAGGACGTGACCAATAAGGAAACGTGCTGATTGAAGGGCTAACGGCTAATTGATTTAGTGTAGGAGTTTCCTTAAATAAAGGATTTGTTGTTAGACTTTATTTGTTATAAATAGAGCTCAAAAGAAAAGATCAAACACACTCTAGACACATGAGACTTACTAGTACTCGCATCCTCTGTAATCACGATCAAGTTTGAGCTCCACCATTGTAATCACCTTTGTTATTAATAAACCAGTGGTGATAGTTTTCACCGCCCGGGGTTTTTTGCTTGTTATCCTAAGGATAACGGGTTTTTTCCTCGCAACAAATCATTGTGTTCGAATACTTTTACTTTCATTTTATACAAGCACCTATTCCCGATTACTAATTTGGTTACGAAATTACCATTGTCAATTTTTGACCAAAACAACCACATAAATCATTTATTATATATTAAAATCCTACTTTTCCTAAACACAGATCATCTACTACATATACAGATCATATATGTTCAGTATACTACCTACACACACCTTCTAAACAAAAACCTACGTGGCTCATATATGTTAATCACACTACCTACATGTCATACACAATATCATCGATCTACCTATACAGAACATTTTATGACTTACACATATCATATAAATTAATATAATAAAATTCACATTCTACTTTTTCTAACATAGATCATATATGTTTAGCATGCTATCTACACACACCATCTAAACAAAAAAATGCACAAATCATATATGTTAAAACACACTACCTACATATCATCGATGTACCTATACATATCATCTACACCGTTCATAATACCTATGCAGATCATCTACCCCAAACCTACACATATCCTAAATTTACAACAGCGGTATCTTATTATTAAAAAAAACTAACCAGAATTTTCATCCATATATAACAAAAGCATATCACATAAATTCCTACACAAACAACAATAATATAAACAACACACACACTTATCACTATATACACATACATTTATCAATATTTAAATATCATACACACATCATCGATCTATGCACACATATCACCTACACAAATCCTAAATTACTACATTATCATTTTATTTTTATAAATCCATATCATAATATTCTTCCACATATACACAAACATATCACATAATTCACTCCCAAAGACAGCAGTAATATAAGCAAACACGTACACATATAATTAAAAACACACGTGTTTATCTATACCTACACGTCCATCTTATCCTTACACATACAAATATTCCGACGTCATATCATTACACGTAGGTACAAATTATTATACTAAACAAACAAATCATTACTTACAAACATATCATCACAAATTATTTTCTACTCATCATAAGCCTTCACTAGTCTTTGTACTTCGCTCATATTGTGTCTTGTATATCACTGGTTTGTGTATGATTCTAATTAATTTAATCTATGAAGGTAATAATATAGTATATGAGCAAATTAAATATTTGGTTTCCAAAACACTGTCGTTTAGAAATTGATAATGTATTGTATGTTAACAAAATTAGTATAATATTATAACTAAACTATTAGAAAATAAATAAAAAGAAACTAACTTTGCAGAATGCAAATACGTAGCCCTAAATTCCAACAAAAATCCAATTCTTTGTTATGAAATCCAAATAATATAAATATAAAATTATAAATCAATACATTAGATAGTGTATATTTACATTAACTCAAAAGAAAATTGCATTAGAATTGGGTATTATACAAATAAAGCCCTATAATTTTCCCCAAATATGTAATTGAATGAACAAAGATTATGAATGTAACCATCTATAATCCGAAATCCGTGATATTTTGAGTTATTTCAAACAAAAAAACAAGTAAACGTCACTAACCTCAGTAATGAATTTCAAAGAAGATAACCTAGAACTCGTTGATACGATTGAAGAAACCCAGAACTTATTTTTCTTGTTAAATCTTTGAGAATCAATTTTTGGATACAATTGAAGATTTTGAGACTCTAATTCCTTGATAAAAAATCGTTTGCAATTGTTATTTTGAAGAGGATATTTAGGCTTAAAAAGGGGAACGAATTTAACACACAAAAGACATAAACACCCTTTATCTTAAAACGGGTAATAAAGTAGGTGTTAATTATTACGAAATTGTCATTTTCGTTGTAGACCATTAATTACAATTGATCAATGATCCAGATTTATTTCTCGTACTTCTCGCACTAAAATCATTTCACGGCTGAACTTAATCCTATATATATATACAGGGGATGGTTCATGCGAGAAGTGATTTTATATAGAGAAATGCACGAAGTGGATCTTGACCGTTAATCATTCTAATCAATGGCATATAAAAGAAATGACAATCTTGAAATAAATAACAACTAATTAATGCATGTTTTTAATAGAAAAGGGTGTTTGTGACTTTTGTGCATTGAGCTAATTAAATCAATAATCGGTTTCCCCACTTTTTATGTCCAAATCATAATTAACAAATTCTGGTTACTATTAAACATAATAAATATGATATCAATATATTCACATATTGATTATAATATATTTATTTAATATACATACATGACACGGTACACAATTAAATAATTATGATGGTTGATTTTAATAATTCTAGACACAACAAAAACTATGAAGTTTAAGAAAAAGAGATATGTGACAAAGATTATACGAAAATTTTATTTGAACTAATAGGATGGTGTATTATTTGTACATATTTTTTTATTTATGTAAATGTAATAGTTTTGATAAAATAAAAGTTTTTATTTAATCTATGTAGTTTGATACAATGTTGTGTAGGTATATTTAATATGTTTCTCCAAATACATATAAACTGTGTAGGTTGTTAAATTTTTTTGTAGCTATATGCCAATATGGTTATCTAAATGCATATAATTTGTGTATGTATTTAAAAAATTGTACAGGTATATGTTAATCTCATTCACCAAGTACATATAAATTGTTTAGGTTGTTAAAAAAGTTTATAGATATATGTTGGTTGTGTAATGATATGTTTTTAATCATTCTCCAAGCATGTTCTTTGTGTTGAATATGATTGTATAGAAAAACGCTGATTATGTAGTGACATGTAATTTAATAGTAGACTAAATGGACATTCCTAAATACATACAAAGCGTGTAGGTTGTTAAAATTTTGTGTATGTATATGTCAATCCGGTTATCCAGATGCATATAACCTGTGTAGGCAATTAAAGTTTGTGTAGGTATATCTAAATTTCGTTCTCCAGGTACATGTAAACTATGTAGCCTGTTAAAAAATTATATAGATGTATGTTGGTTGTGTAATGATATGTTTTTAATCGTTCTCCAAGCATGTTGGTTGTGTATGAGTATGATTGTGTAGGGATACGTTGGCTTGTGTAGGGACAAGTAATTTAATAATCGGCATTCCTAAATACATATAAAACGTGTAGGTTGTTAAAATTTTGTGTAGGTGTGTGTCAATCCGGTTATCCATATGCATATAACCTGTGTAGACATTTAAAGTATGTGTAGGTATATCTAAATTTCATTCTCCAAGTACATATAAACTATGTAGGCTATTAAAATTATATATATATATATATATATATATTGGTTGTTTATTGATATATTTTTAACACAAAATGACCATCATAATATTTTTTAATGCGTTATGAAGTAAACATGTCAAAATCAATAAATAAAAAATAAGTCAAAAGAAGTAAAATTTAAACAAGAAATCAAGTAACAAGAAAAGGATAAAACGAAAGCTGATTTTACATCATCATGTTTTAACATATTACTAGATTTATTTAAAAATGTTAGTAATTATGTTATGTTAATGTAACTAAAAATAAATAATAAAATTTAATTTTTAAAAACCTTTTGATTGTAAGTTACGTTGAATTGAATGGTTTTAATTACCAAAAATAAATTTTGTTATTTTACTATTGCACCCTTCCATTTAAATAATTCAAAAATAAAAAAGAAATAATATGATTGGTTAAAACCTCTTCTCACACTTTTTGTATTAAGAATCACTTCTGAAATGAACCTAGTCATATATATACTAGAAAGGTTCCCGCACGATGCAGCAAGATACAAAAATCCTACTAATCATGTAACAATTATGGATGCTCAAGGTTTGTTTGAAACCCTGAAAACATTTAAACCAATCACCACTTTTGGTCAGCCGGTTTCTGAATGTTCAAATCATAGCAAACGGTTTGGTTTACGGATTTTACCGAAAATCGACCATATAAAATCGAGCAAGACTGTAAACTTATTATCGAAGCTCAATGCATGAAACCAAACTGTTAGTAACGATTTAGTTTAAATTTTCAACGGTTCGGTTTCGGTTTTCAATGATAAAAGAATCAAACCAACGGTTTGGCTCACGATTTAACTTAGAAACCATTAAAACCGAATTGTGAACGCCCATACGTAATGTGTTAATTTTTTTTTAATTGAAAAAAACTAGAGCAATACCATACCCAAATTAAAGATAATAAAATGCTCATTTTTATGGTGCAATTTAAAAAATATATATATATTAACGTATGAAAAAGTTATGGTATTTGGAAAATCATTGGTGGGAAGTTGGTTTACAATTAAAATCAAAAGGAGTGCATGGGTAAAGTTGAAGGTTCAAAGTTGTAACTATTTCTTAAATTTATAAAAGTTAGGGGACAATGTTGTAACTATTTCTATGCATATATTTTCTAATGGATAAGGTTGCCCTTATCTTACATGTTATAGAGGTGCATCTTATGCTTTACAAGTTGTAAATTACTTAAAAAGGGGATGTCTTTATTTGCCCATGTCTCATGTATTATATATATATATAGTGTGTGTATATATATATATATGCTTAGTTTTATTTCAGAAGTACTTTTTAGTGCGATAGAACATTTGAACCAATCAAGATTTTTCTTTTTATTTTATCTTTAATTAATTAGATGGGTATAATAGTAAAATATTTAGGTTTTGTTTTTGGTAACCAATAAATGTTATAGGGAGTTTCAAATCATAGTTTTTCTATTTATTTTTATTCTTTTGATTTCTAATTTTTCATCATCCTAAATTTTCTTTTACATTCTCAAGATTTTATCTTGACGTTACCAGCACATATTCGTTTACGGCTAATAAAAATAAGTTAAATACATTAAATATCATTATATCATATTATATAATTTAACATATTCATATATATGTACATACGATCAACAAAGCCTGGGTTACACATAACTTGAAATCTTGGATTACTTTACAATTACCTTATTTCCTAGATATAGCTACTTATTCCTTTTAGAATAATAATTCACAAAACTTTTACATACAATCAAATCTAGAAAGATTTTCAACTTTATGTCGAATTCATAAAACTACCAACATAGTACATAAATTATTCTACACACGATAAAATTTACGCATATACAATTTGAAATACCATTTACACAGTACATATATGAGCCTATATGCGCTAAAATTTACACATACACAATTCAAAATACCACTTACACAGTACATATATGAATCTACAGACGATAAGATTTACACATGCACAATACATATTTGAATCTACACAGGACATAAATGATACATATTATAAATTTACACATACACAGTACATATATAAACCTACACACGACAAAATTTACACATACACAATTCGAAATACCTACATAGTATATACATGAACCTACTCATGATAAAGTTTACACATACACAATTCAAAATGCCACCTACACAGTACAAAATAAAATATTTTTTTTTCATTAAACTACATATAAAAAATAACAGATCATGCTAATAACCTATGATTATAAAATTTTCTAATACATATACGTGATACCATCTATGCAGTATATATATGAACCTACACAGTACAAAATAAAATTTACACAAGTTACATACTATAGTGTAGGATATTCTTTTATGTTGGTAACTTCTATGGGAAACTAATATAAAGCTACACAAATCCTACACACTATTTAAAATGGTAATAATCATATATGACTTTATAACCATTGATTAAACATAAAAAAATGAAACTGCTGAACACATTAATGTCTAGCTTAATGAGGGCTACATCACAAAAGACATATGCACCATTTTTAATTAAAAATATGTTATAAGTAAGTGTTTGTAATTACAAATTTGCCATATCTTTTGTAGACCATTGACTAAACGCAATCGATGGTTCAAATTAACTTTTCGCACTTCTTGCTATAATATCACTTCTCGCATGAGTCATCCCATATATATATATATTAGAAAACAGTCAATATGTTTTAGGGAAAACCAAATTAGAGGAAAGTTAGGGGAGAAAACAGCGTACCCTCGAGCCTTCAAAATTAAAATATTTGCATGCTAGATTAAAAGCTTCAATTAAGCACTTCAATTGAAGAACATAACACACTACAACAGAACAAAGTTTGTTTTTCTATGAAAGAGGAAAGTTGGTAAGAAGTAAGAGCATGTTCGTTCCAACTTCCAAGAACATAATAAAAAACTAAACGACATATATTAGGGAATGATGGTTGGATTGAACTGATTTTGTTGTAGTCCCCAAACTTGATTTTATCATTCCTAAATCCTAATCCTATGGATATATGTAGAGGTGCACAAATCGGGTTTTTCTAATACTGGGTTTGGGTATGAAACCAGATAGAGTTTGGGTACAGGTATCAAGGACAAAAACTCAACCCTATGTACTCGGGTAAGGTATGATCGAGTTCGGGTATTGGAACCAGGTATTAATACCCGATTTTGAATTTTTAACTTTTTACACAAATTTAGATTCATTTAAGAATTAAGTTTGCTTTATAAGTTTTAAAGTAATTAATAAATTCCGAAAACCTTAAATTCACTCTGGTACAAATTATTTACATTACAATATGTATTTTGAAAAAACTTAAATATAAAATTTGTGAATTAGACATTAAAATATACATTAAATATTAATGTATTATATTGGGTATTACAGGTATTATAACCGGGTATGGGTATAGGATATGACCGGTTCCAGGTATTTACGGGTATCAATCGGGTACGGTTCAGAGTACGGGTATTGAGCTCAAAGTGCATATCCTATCCATACCCTACGGGCAGGGTCGGTTCCGATTTGGAGTATAAAATACCCGGGTATAAAAAAACCCAGTTCCTTTGTTTTTCTCGTGTCCAGTTCCAGGTACAAATTTTTTGTGCACCTCCAGATATATGCACGCTTAATTGAGGCCTAAAGCAAGGGCTTCATTTGCTTTGGGCTTCATTTGCTTTGGGCTAGAGTTGGCCATGCCACTTTCGTCTGTGACTTGTTTGGCACTGCAAACTTTGGAACCGCACTTTACTCCCACAGTGCAGGTTTGTCCGTGGAGTTAAGAGTCTGTGAGTGCCACAAAGCCCGTTGTTGATGCTCTAGAAGTAGGTCAACATTTGAATGGTTGTAAGCGCTCATAAAAATGTAGAGCACATGTAGGGTGCTGTAGCTCACAGTACTAACATAGAAATGACCGATAAGACTATGTGTAGCGGGCGACAAATGGGTTGGATTGTGGGCAACAAAGGGCGACAACACCGTCCCCTGGGCGATATTCTGGTGACAAGAGGGGGGGGGGGCGACATACCTTTGTCGCCGGCTGTGTGACGAAATTAATAATAATATAAGTACGGGGGGAGCGATTTTTGCGCTACAAGCCAAGCCACTACACCCCTAAAATGAAAATAGCCCGTCTGCTAACGTGGCGCCACGTGTCGAAAATCCCCCCATTTTGTAGCCCTCCACTACACATAGCCTAATAAAAACACTGAATATATCTGAATTATATAAACTCTTGCAAAAACAAAATAAAAAAAAGTACTTTCGCTATCGAATTTAATCTCGTTAACTAATGTTTACTATTACTATAAAAGATGACTGCACGTACCTATTATAGTGTCTCACGTTTATGGATAAGATTGGTAGCGTACTAGTATATGTAAATGCGTACCGAATTTATTGTCACGGTACGGATATGTGCACCAGTATTTCGGGACATTACTTGCTTTGCCACAACTTTGGGTTTTTTCCCCTAATCTCAATTAATCTTGGTACAGGTACCAAATATGATAAATCAGTACGGTAATACCAACAGAGTATGAGTACCAAATAGGATAAATTGGTAAGGTTACCAGAATGGTGCAAGTACCAAATAAAAAAAAATTCCGATGCAAGTATTGAAAATAACAAATATCAAGTTCGAGAAAAGTGGGTACCGAATACTATATCTTATTTATTGGGTTCAGTATAGTGTCGGTATTCAAGAAAAAAACTCATCCCATCTACCAACCAATTGATGCCACGTATGATTGTACGAGTAGTATAAATGTTTTATTGACAAAAGTGTAAGGATTGTAATGTTTAAAATAGAAACTTTAAAGGCTGATGTGCAAATAGGTAAGACTAAAATCGGTTGAAGTGTAAGTTAAGACTATATGCTATATATGCGCTTCCAAATAACTTCATGATATCTTCAATTTAAGCCTTTGAAAAGGCTTTTGACCACATCAATTGGGCGTTTATTGACTCTATTCTTGAACAAATGAATTTCCCCTCCAAATGGCGGGGTTGGATCAGGGGTGTTTTGTGTTCAACCAGATTGTCAGTTCTCGTCAATGACTCACCTTCATTTGAATTTCCATTTCAAATAGGTGTGAAACAAGGTGATCCAATATCTCGTTTTCTCTTTAATATCGGTATGGAAACTTTCTCCTGCATGTTTAAAAAGGCAAATGAGAGAAGTATTTTTTGGGGTGTTTCCTTACCTAAAAATGGTCCTTCTATTTCGTACCTTCTCTACACTGATGACACGATTTTAGTGGGTGAATGGTAGAAGGAAAATGTGCTTAACATGGCCCGTTTGTTAAGATGTTTTCATCTAGTTTCGGGGCTGCAAATAAATTACTTGAAATCTAATATGATGGGGGTAAAGGTTACTCCGGAAGAGGTCTCGTCTTTAGCTAACCTAATGGGATGTAATCCAGGAGTATTACCCTGCTCATATTTGGGCCTTCTTATAGGGGCTAGGATTTGCAATTTGAATTCGGTGATGGAAACCTTTGATAAGAGACTTTCTCTTTGGAAAGCGTCCACATTATTGGTTGGAGGTAGATTAACTTTGCTGAAGTCGGTTATGGAAACTCTACCCACATATTTTTTCTTCTTGTTCAAAGCACCGACCAACATTGTTGATCAATTAGAGGCGAAAAGGAGAAAAAAAATTAGGGGGGGGGGAGGGTTAAAGAGGATAAAAGAAAATTTGTTGGGTGAGTTGGAACCGAGTTACGACTCCCAAAGAGGAGGGTGGTTTGGGTCTCACCCCTCTTAGGATGCTAACATAGCCCTCCTTACTAAGTGGTGGTGGAGATTCAAGGTTGAACTTAATGCTCTTTGGCGAAAGGTGACTTTAGCATTGCATTCTTCTAACAGGTCGTAGCCTATTCTCCCTCACTCAAAAAATCAGCCAGGTACGTGGAATTTCATAGCTAAATTGGAAAACCACCTTACCTTTTTCAATCTTAATTTGGAGGAGTCTTATCAAAGGGAAGATGGGTGTTGGAGACAAAACAAGGTTTTAGATTGATCCTTGGATAACTCAACATCCATTAAGAGTTATTTTTCCTAATCATTTATTGAATGAAAAAGTTAAGGCGTGTTTGGTGATATCGTGTTATGAGAGAACCGGCAACAACACGGTTTGGAAATGGCGGTGGAAGAGAAAGAATTTGAACCGTTGTGAATCGAGTGAACTCTCGAGTTGTTTAAATTTGTTGCAACAACTCTCTTTAAGCAACAACCCAGGCCGTTGGATTTGGCATAGCGAACCTTTCGGAATTTTCTCAGTATCCTCCATGAAAAAGATATTGTTCAATAACTCAAATTTCGGTGCTTAGTTTATTTTTAAGTGGAATAGTTGGGTGCATAAAAAAGTAAACATTCATGCTTGGAAGGCGGAAATGGATAGACTATCGACCCTCGTGGCTTTATCCAAAAGAAACATTGAGGTGGGTTTGGTGACTTGTAGATTTTATGGAGAATATGAAGAAACGAGTGATCATCTCCTCACTTCTAGTTATTTTGCCATATTAGTTTGGCAATTTGTTAGCAATTGGTGTCACTGTCACACCCCGACCAAAGGCGGCGGAACATGCCGAGGTGTAACGATTGTCCATAAGCACATGACACTAATTAAAGTGACAGTATTTAATAAACTCATTTCATTTCACAACATCGAAAATGTCACATAACAATTATCCATAAAATAACCATAAACAATATATCACAAAATATGGCAAATTTGGTATTGTTCGTTTTTACTAATATCCTAAGGTCTTTGATGTCGTTTTCTTCACAATCATAAATTAACCAAGATGCAAACCTGCAACATTTCATAAAATAAAGTTTGTCAACACAAAGGTTGGTGAGCAATTCATAAGTTTAATCATATTAGTATATAATAAAGATAGCCACAAAACTTGCATACGAAACGATAAATAAAAGTGGTAATTTGGATAAATAGGTATCGCTAAACGCATTAGCGACACCTAGCTATAAGGGGATGCCAAATAGTCTAGGATTTTACAGTTATCATTAATTGCATTACGTTAACGACACCTTGCTATAAGGGGATGTCAAATAGTCTAGGATTTTATAGTTCCACCAGCCAAAAGCGATAAACACATAGGCATATAAGCACAGAACACCAAATCGAGCAATTATTTAGGTAAAGTATACAAATACGTTTGTGGTTTTGATTCAAATATAAAGCATTTTGTTGAATAAGTATGAAATGTCACCCCCAAAATAAAAGATGGAAAATGGTGTATGAAGTACTCACCTTCAAGTAGTAAACTTGAAAGATGATAATTTGGAGATTTGTCGGAACGACGAGTTTAACGCACAATGCCTAAAAAGAAAAGAAGTCTTGAATTTAGAAAGGTTGTCTTGAAGGTCTTTAAACAAAATAAATGTTGAGAAATGTAAATAATTAAAGTTCAAGGTTTAAAATGTAACTATTTAAGAATTTATAATAATAACCCTTTAAAAATGTAAGTTTGCTCGAAACCGGGTTAAAGTATCTAACCTTAATATTTACTCAACCTATGTTAAGTAATAAGGTGGGTAAAATGCAAGAATGCAAATCCCTTTGGAATAAAGATACTAAAACGGTTTTTTTTTATCGAGTGTTCGGGTTGTCGGTTTTGGTCTTGATAATTGGTCAAACCCAAAGTCAACTTTCCAAAATATTGAATGTTATGAGATAACTCAATAAAATTTAATAAGACTTAACCAAGTATGTAGTTCCATTGTTTTAGAACTAACAACGCACGTTAAGCGAGTGTTCGGTTTTGTCGGTCCAAACTTTGTTATGAGATCAAGTTAGATCCAACATTTCCAAGTACTTAAGAAAATATTTAAAAATCAATTTGTAACTATTTTTAAAGAAATATACAAGTCTTGATGGCTAAAAAAAACACACTTGTGTGTCTTAAGCGAGTAAGAATCGGTTTGGTTCGGTTTCCATCTCACAACAAGTTCATAAATGGTTTCCACATGTCCAAACACTAAAGAACTTGTATAATAATGTACAAATAAAAATACTTTAAGTTTTACAACCAATAGTTAACAATAAAGTCTTTAAACAAAAGTTTGGTTTTCGGTTCGGATCATGTTTCGGGTTAAGATCGAGGTAAGATTCTACAAACCCATAACCATAGAATTTGTAAAAAAAATGATTTTAGAAACTTAGATCTAACAATAAGTATGCTTAAACAATTATTTAGCAAAACTAGTAACAAAGTTCGGTTTAGAACTATTTACGGTTAAACCGATGCATAGACTCTTAAAAACCCATAACCATGGAACTTGTAAACATGACCAACAAACTAAAATAAGCAAAATTAATATGTATGAACAAGTTATATAGATGTATATATATATCAAGGACACGAAGTCCTCCATGAAACCTTGCCTTATGAGGTCCGAAACCTCACCGACCGGAATCGGAGAAGTAACTACCAAAGGTAAACAAGGGGTGTATATTATATATATGTTGCACAACCAATAACAAGTATTAATAAGGCTACATAAACTAATTAAGATGAAAGACTAAAAACCTTTAAGAACACTTAAGAAGATAACATTGAATCTTTGATGTTTGAGAGAGTTTTTTTTTTTTGAGTTGTAGCAAGGGAAAATGAAGAGGAAAGGTGGTGTATATATAGGGTAATGTTGCAAATATGGATGTGAGACACAAGAGTTTTCATGCAAAATGGATCAAGACAAAAACACAAAACAACAAATATATATATATATATAAATAATAAATAAATAAATAAAAATAAAAATAAAAATAAAAATAGGATGTTTTCAAGACCCAACAAGTATGAAATAATATTGTAACATAAATCCATCATTTTGATTATAACATAAGCTTCGGTTTACAAATCGGGTCGGTTTACATAATAAACAAATACAAAAACGAATACAAACAAGACCCGAAATTGACGAATGTCACAGTCACATTCCTCCCATCTATGTTTTTTCGATGCGCCACTTGCTACATTATTATGAAACTAGAAATTTGGGGACTAAAAAACAAGGTTTTATACGGGATTATTCTCACAGCGTGTTGGTGCATTTGGAAGACTAGAAACGAAGTCATCTTTTCATATAAGACGATTTGCTTCGCCAAAACTGTGGAAGATATTAAATTGTTGGAATTTCTTTGGATAAAAAATCGTTCGTCTTTCAAAAATTTGTTGTGATTGGTGTAATTTTATGTTGTAATCTTGTTTTCTTTTGTTCGGTTTCTAGCTTCTTGCTAGTTGTTTTAAAAATGAAATTTGCCGTTCCAAAAAAAAAAACTAGTTACTATAAACACACACAGTGATTGTATATATAGAATAGTGGTCGATTATACAAATAAGGCAGCTAATTAAAAAGGGTGGCACAAAAAGATCAAATTACTTCAAAGTGTCATTATCAAGAAGTTAAGGCACATAATTGTAATTAACTCAAACAAGGCAACAAAAGTGTTTTATGATCATGGTGTTGCTTATATATCGTCCGGTTTGAATAAGTCAAATCAAACAGAAGCGTTTAAGAGGCGTCATGTGTTTGAGTTCTTGGGGATTGAACTTAACTGAAGTACCGAACCACCTTTGGTAGGGGCAAAATAGTCTTTTATTCTGCAATCGAGGTATCTTCAGACCATCTACTCGGAAGTTTTTAGAGACACGGCCCACAGACAGTGGCGTAGCTATCTTATTGGTATATATGTGTTAACCGACCCCTGTGAGAAAAAAAATTTTAGTGGTATATATGTGTTAAAATTCCGGTCGACTCCTATGAAATTTTGACACCGACCCCTTTGGATTTGAGAACGACCACCAACAGAGAGAACTTGAGATGAAAAAAATGAGTAAACCAACCATATTTCCGATAGCCGACGCAAAGAAGTATTCTTATGTTGCAGTCAAAGAAGAAAAAAAGAAGATGACCTAATTTAATATTTTAAGGACGTAATGGGCATTTATTAACTCTCTTTCACAGCCCATTATTTTACCAAAATTTAATAGGACATGTGAAAATATAGATAATATCAACAAAACATTTAGTTATTTCTGAGTTAGTTTATTTATAACCTAATATATCATAAAAGTCAGTATGTTTTTTTTTTTGCCAAAATTACTTAACCATTTATTTCGTATATGATTAATTAACTTTTTAACTTTTAATAACATTTGTTTTGCTTTTATAACTTTTTTAATATATGAATATCGAACGAATGATACTATGATTAGATACCACAAAATAAAAACACGTAGAAAACAACTATAAATATATTGTATTTTAATTATGCATAACTAATGACGTATCATGTATTTTTTTTTTGTTATATGGTAATATGATATGTTGTGTGATTATTTTTTTTTCATATGACCCCGCCCGATTTAACCCGACTAAAACGACCAAAGCGGATTGAAAAAGAAATTATATATCGATTTGACCCGACCCGTACAACCGAACCAGACCGAAGAAAAATTTATATAGCGATAAGCAACTTAGTACTGACCCAAAGATTTTCCGACCCATGCAAGAAAATTTTTTGGATCCGCCACTGCCCACAGACCTGAAATAGAGAGGGAGTAGAAGTGCAAACATTACGAGAAGAGAGGTTGTGGTCATGATAGAGACATAGGAGCAAAATTGTCGTTTGACATGATATTTGTCTTCAAAGGATTTTATGAAGGTAAAAGTTAAACTACAAAAGGGAAACAAAAATAAGAGTTTAAGAAGAATTTGTGGAAAAAAAAACTTTAAAAAAATTCAAAATAAATAATAAAAAAATTATAACTCAAAATATAAATAAAATATAACTAAAATGTTTCCCACGTTTTTCACATTCAAAATAAAATAATAACCCCGAAAATGACACAATGTTGAGAAAAAAGACACAATAACGAAAATAAATAAAAACACGATAAAAAAGACAGAATATATCGCAAAATATAACATATATAATGTTGAGAAATATAACACAAAGCAAGAAAAAAATACACAATGTCAAGTAAAAAAAATCAATACCAAAAATAAATAAAAACACAATGATAAATAAGAAGGCATAATTTTTTTTCCTCAACAGTTTGTCTTTTTTTATTTTTTTTTTAGATCAAAAATGACGGGGAAGCATTCTGTTTTTTTATTTTTTTATTTTTTTTAATTTTGAGGTATGACTTTTATTATTATTTTTTTAGGGTCTTTTTTTTCACAAATCTTTCTTATTATTCTTATTTTTGGATAACTTGACCCCAAAAAAAATAGAGACGGGAATATATTCAACACAATTACACAATCATTGAATAATTATATTAGTGCATCTACTTAATTTTACTAAAAGTGTTAACTGTTTGATAAATTTGTTAAATGCACCTGGGTGGATATAACTTTTCATGTAAATCAAATCACCTGTTTGATAAAATCAAATAATTTATTAATTAATGTCAAATATTAGATCATTTTTATTAATATATTCTTAGAACATCTATTACACGAATAAACAATAGATACAAGATTGATAGTCTTTAAACACGGATCGAAACAGGAACTCTGCATCAAGCACACTTAACACGAATTCGCTTCGAAAAGTTAAGCTAACTAGAGGATTGCAAGTCTTAAACAAATCCCAGCAAAACCTAACTGCAAATCTATAAGCAGGAAACCTAAACTCAAGCTCTTGAACTTTACACTGAACAATTTCACGAAGTCAATCACGAACACGATCATAACTACAATTTTTAGAATATTCGAAGCTTGGTGATTTCTTCAACCGTCCAGCAGAAGGGCATCACGAGATGAAGAACCGGAGGAAACAGCCAGAGGTCCCCCCACCTGCTCCATAAAATCTGTGCTCCATTTGCCTTGAACCGGCTTTTGTAAGAAGTGACAGGATTGGTATATGCAGTGCGTCATGTAATCTGCTTATCAAATCAACATTGATTTCATCAAAGTTAGGAGACTAGGCTTTTTGATTAGAGCATTATATGAGCATAAATACATGGTAAAAGCAATAACATACAATAGACTTACAATCCTCTCTCTCTCTCGACAAAATGCAAATCATCAAACTTTGTGATAGTAGCCAAAGATTCAACTTTCTTATCACCTTGTAGGTAATACAACAATTGAAGTTATAAACAATAGTAATCATGGTCAAACATTAAAGAAAAAAATGCATTTCAATGTGGATTCAAGACCACAGGCAAACATAACTTACAATTGACAACGATGGTTCACTGAAAATAATGCTCCACCTCCGAGAGTAACAATGAACTTTTAACCAATACAAATATCCTATGTTAAATTGAGCCTTCATTGGTCTTTCTCTAATTCTTGAAGATCCATTTCAATGTGTTAATTCGGCACTCAGCTCATTTACATCTTCAGGCACCCGCTTTCATGTTTTATACCCAAAACAATCGGCTTACAATGCCTGCCACATAGACCCTTCATCGTCTAATGACTTGTCATGACCAATCAAAGAGTGCCACGTTGCAACCCGTGCAATCATGGAGTGACATGTTGCACCTTTTACTCATACTGACGTGTTCAATTCATCAAAGAAAAGTTTGAGTTTTCCGCTTAGGATTTTATTAACCAAGGGCCCCACTAAATCTTCGTACATAAATTTATTGCATTCACTTGATGACTTGTCATGGGCAATCAAATAGTGACACGTTGCAACTCATCCAATCATAAAGTGACACATTGCACCTTTCACTCACAATGACACGTTCAGTTCATCAAAGAAAAGCCAGGATTTTCCACATCGGATTTACGAGCCTAGGGTCATAACTAAATCTTCTTACATAAAATTATTACAACCAATTGATGACTTGTCACGACCAATGAAAGAGAGACACGTTGCAACTCGTGCAATCATAGAGTTGCACATTGCACTTTTCACTCATAGTGACGCACCCAAAATTTCTAAACAAATCTTGAGAGAACTTTGATTTTGTTCCTTGTGGTTTCTTAAAATTATCAATTTTTGTCTAATAGTTAGGTTTTTATGGTACAATAGTTTCAATTAACTATTAGTTTTAGTACAACCCGTTAACGTCATCCAACAACCGTTATTTAATACAACTTTAAGGGGCTTTTTTGTATTTCACACAAAGTTTTAATCATAAGAATTTTTGGGTTTTCTACCAAAATTAAGTTTTATACTTTCTATTATTTTTTAGTGTTATGGTTTATTATATTTGTTTATATATAAATATCTATACACTTTTTATTTTTAATAAATATTTTTTCGAAACTAATGCTTTTATGCAAGTGTATATTTTTAATAAATACAAACCATGACGTCATTCCCATTTTGATGGGTTGGCAATGTGATTAAGATGTGAAATAGTTGTTTCAAACTCTATAGAATACAAAATTTTAGTTGTTCGAAAAAAATACAAACCAGGAATTAAAATTAATAAACAGATTTTTAACCCCCCCCCCCCCCCCGTGTCTTGAAAAGTAAATAAAAACAATATAAAATAAACATGTGCTCTTTTTACCATTGAGAAGTAAAAGCAGAAACGTTAAGTTATCTAAATCATCTATAATTAGTAGAAGTGTAGAATTAAAATGGAACTTAAAAAAATAAATATTCTGTTTTTTTAAAGCCTAGATATTATTACGGCTATAAAAAGTAAAAAAAAAGTATTCAAATACAAATAAATAAATACACAGTTGCATAAAAGCTCTGGTTCGAAAAAAAATATTTAAAAAACAGTATATGTTTTATATATAAACAAATATAATAAACCATAATAGTTAAAAAAAACAAAAAGTATAAAACTTATATTTAGTAAAAAAAGAAATATTCGTATGAATTAAAAGTTTATGAAAAATATAAAAATGTCCCTCAAAGTTGTATTAACTAACAGTTGGTAAATGATGTTAGTGGATTATACTAAAACTGATAGTTAATTGAAACTATTATACCATGAAAGCCTAAAATAAACTATTGGACCAAAATTGATAATTTTAAGAAACCATATGGATCAAAACCGAAGTTCTCTGATAAATCTTTCAATATAAATTTATTAGCTTTTGAACAAGTATATTACACGGGATTTGCCAAATAATAAAAATAAATAAGGCATATTATTTTAATTATGATTCTCAAAATAATTATTAAAATAGTTATTGTACTTACTATAACAACATTCTGCATTCATCATAAAAAACTAAATAAGCGTTCCATATCAAGCCAGTATTAAACCACCTAGATGTAAGGCCCCGTTACCGGTAGCCCTACTTTCGTGTTGGATTTACTCATAAACGCAGTTCTAAATATCAGAGTTAATTAAAACATTCGCGGAATATAAAAGCTTTCATAAAACATTTAATAACAAAACACGTCTTGTCTTAAAACATCATTTTGTCTTTCAAAATTAACAAAACATTAAACTTAAACGTCTTGAGTCTTCCGATGCCAGCCTCTTATTCGGTGCCACGTGTCTCCTCAAGCGAGCTGCCTCATCCTACTCACCTGCGTGCATACTAAAAGTCAGCTACGCTGAGTGAGTTCTAGTTAATCACATAATCATACAATACCTTCTTACATTTCATACTTAACCTCTTAACTTTCTTTCATTCACACATAATTGCATATACTTTCATTCTTACCTTCATACTTTCTTTACATACATAATCATACGTTTTAAAGAGCCTTTCGCCCTATAACCTCACAGATATTATAAGGGTCTGGTCCCTAACATCACAGATATTATAAGGGTCTGGTCCCTAACATCACAGATATTATAAGGGTCTGGTCCCTAACGTCACAGATATTATAAGGGTCTGGTCCCTAACATCACAGATATTATAAGGGTATGGTCCCTCTTCGTTACCATACAACCATACATCATACCTCGAGTATTATTAGGGCTCGGTACCCTCCTTCCTCGAGTATTATTAGGGCTCGGTCCCTCTTTCCTCGAATATTAGTAGGGTTCGGTTCCCTAGTTCTCGAATATTAGTAGGGTTCGATTCCCTCTTCGTTACCGTACATCCATCCTTTCCTGCTTTTATTAACTTTATCACATTCATACACATAAGCATACATATCATACTTACCTTATACTTAGCGTTACAACCTGACAGTACGTGCAATATCCGAAGATCGTTCACGTACCGTCAAGCCATCATTCATACATATCACATCATTCACATAAGGCATACACTTATCTCTTAGGATAAGCGTATTAACAAACATATCGAGTATGCACACAGCCCCGAAAACATAACACATAAATGGGGCTAGAAACTCACATGAACACGGTTACGTTCACCGTTAATCGTAATCCCTTTCCTCAGTTGTTCTCGGCTGACTGTATAACAAGTATACATATCAATTAACTATCACTACTTATATCATCTTTCTAATCTTAATTACTACCCACAACGAACGGGGGTCCGGGGCAGTCATCAGGCGAACTTAGCTTTAGGCGAAGTTAAACCTTAGGCAAACTTAGCTTTGCAGGCGAAGTTGTCATCAGGCGAACTTAGCTTTAGGCGAAGTTAAACCTTAGGCGAACTTAGCTTTGCAGGCGAAGTTGTCATCAGGCGAACTTAGCTTTAGGCGAAGTTAAACCTTAGGCGAACTTAGCTTTAGGCGAAGTTAAACTTTAGGCGAACTTAGCTTTGCAGGCGAAGTTGTCATCAGGCGAACTTAGCTTTAGGCGAAGTTAAACCTTAGGCGAACTTAGCTTTAGGCGAAGTTGTCATCAGGCGAACTTAGCTTTGCAGGTGAACTTAGCTTTGCAGGCGAAGTTCATAAGGCGAACTTAGCTTGCAGGCGAAGTTGTCGGCTGCAGATACTGTTCGTCCTTAATCATCTTCGTTTCTTAACCAAATAACTCGATTTAGGTATCCACGGAATCGTCTGACCAGCGCCTACAAACCCCAACCATCAAATCGACCTAACATCGATGTTTAAGGGGTGCGATTTAGGCATATAGGTTACGGGTTCTTTTATCAATCGATTAACCCATCAAATCTTAACCATTTTCAGTAAGTTTAGCTTTGTAGGATTCGTTTTTACCATACAAACACAGATCTATCATTTCTATACTAATCCAAACCTAAACGAACATGTTCTCGATATAAACGTACCGTAAATGAGTCGAACTACGAACACGAGCTGGACTTGTTGCTTTGGTTCGTCACGACGATCTAGCACCAACGAGCTCGGGTCCTTGCCTTTGGATCTTGGTTCGGGTTGTGTGTTTTGGAGTGTGTATAGATTAGGATGGATAAATGGATGGAATGGAAATGATTGGGGTTTAAGGGGGTATTTATACTCCCTTAAGCCCATGGACCGAAGGCCCATATTTCCTTTTGGTCCATATCTAATCCCATCTAATTATCCTACTAAGTCTTCATATTTTGCTATTATTATTATCGTTCCACTAACTCGTTTATTTCACCCGACAAATAATATATTAAATATTACTTTAGAAATTTCGGGATGTTACACTAGATAACATATTTACTAATCAACCATTTTGAAGTGGAAACAATCAACACAAAAATAAAAGGATTTGATCATCAATAATCTACATCAATAATCGACACCAATTCACCATCTATGTTTGCCGAATCCACATCGGTTCAAGGTCACAACACGTTGGTTTGTTTTTAATTTTTGGTTCGCCGTGTTTTTTTTATATGCTAGTTTGTTATATTCGGGTCCGAAATTCCGTTAAGACGCAATTGTAACTCGTAGTTTTTATTTTTTTTAATGTCATCACTGTCCGAATTTGCGTCAGTTCGTGGCCGCAATACCCGGTGTTTCTTTTTGTTTGCCGCCAGTTTTGTTGATTAGTTTATTTTTTCGGTTTATTATCGGTGCCGTAACCCGATTACCGACCGAATCCATGTCGACTCACCACAACACTTGAATTTTGCTTTTTAATATATTAATTTGTTGTATTAGGTGTTGACGGATTTATTTATTTACTTACTACACCATCAAACCATCGTAATATATAGATAGAAAGTGATAGACGGTACCACATATCATTTTATTATTATTATCAGTTTATCACTGAACCGAAATCGACTGCATTCCCGCCAACTCACCGCCCACACCCTGATTTTCCCAAACGAATAAACGGCGTTTTAAATATGTTATTTTTTGTATCATAAGTTATACGAGTTTTGTTTTTTTTATTTAGTTCCTCTACCATAAAGAAAGTAACTGAAACCGACAAAATTCGCATTGACTCGCCGCTTCAATGCCCAAGTTTTAACAATCTAATAAACGTCATTTTGAATATTTTTTTTATATCATATGCTACACAAGTACTATGGGCGTTTACTAATTTAATTTTTGGGTTTAGTGTCAGTACCGTAGCAAAATTAACTAATATCAACTAAATTCATCTCTCTTTGATCATAAGCTATACTAACGATACCGTTTTGGGCTCTCACAGATTTATTTTTTGGATTTGGTGTCATTGTTGTCACGAACTTAAATGATACCGGCTGAATTCGTCAAATGATATAGGTTTTGTAACCTAGCTATATATTAAAAGGCATTATCGGTGGCAGTACAGATCTCCCGTTGAAGAGGGTGGTCACAAGGAGGAACCCCCCCCCCCTTCTCAGTGACAAGCTCACGGTGTCTGTTTTGCAGGTTATCAGAAGAACCATCTTTACCGGGTCTAACCCCTCGTGGGAAACATCTAACCCCCAGGTTATCCGTAATCTGCCCGGGGTCCGGTTAGTGTTTCTTCATTGGCGCCATCCGTGCATAAAGCTAGAACTTCATTTCTTTTCAGTTTTTTCAAACTTCTGGAAAGATGGTTAAAGAAATTCCGGTAACCACAACCCCAGCTACTGGGGGGAATACCGGCTACACAGTCTTTACAAACACTACCCCGGTTACCCAAGCCGGGGCAAGTGAAGTAAATTTTACGAACACTACCCCAGTTACCCAAGCTGGGGCAAGTGCAGTAAATAATCGCTCACTGGGATTCACCGATACCCAGTTAGAGAAACGAACAAGACTCCCCCGCCAAACACTCGATGAAGTTAAGGCATGGGCGGAGGCACGTCAGAGGGAATTCCAAGCTGAGTTGGACGAACGCTTGCGTTCTGTCCAACAGGCTGACGAATTCGAAGAATACTTGGACGATGACTCGGAGGAATCCGACTCTGACGCGAACCCTCGCCATAGAGCAAAAGGGAAGCGTAAGGAAACAGACTCCCAACCGAGAAGGCGTTTTGGAGAAGCCTTCAAACCAAAAAACACAGGTGGAAGTCCACTTCTCCAAAACATTCAGACCAAACGTTGCAAATGCGGGAACGTCCAAATTTGCAAGGGACATTGCGGAAGCAATTGCCCCAAAAAGTGCCAAACAAATGTCCAGCATAGGCACATATGATGGTATATCTGACCCAGATGATCATTTGAACAGATTCATAGCGGGGGCAACCGTCAGTAGTTGGACGGAACCTACGTGGTGTTACATGTTCCAAATGACGCTTGTTGGGGCTGCTAGAGCGTGGTTCGATCGTCTACCGGTCAACCACATCTACGACTGGGCAGACTTCCAACAGAAGTTTAGCCAACACTTCAACCAGCAAAGAAAGTATACCGAGGAGCAATGGACAATCCTCAAATGCATTCGAGAGGAAGATGAATCTTTGCTAGACTTCATCACTCGCTTCAACTCAAAGAAGCTAAGTCTGGGTAATATCAGCGAAGATCTTGTTCGCGCTGCCTTCATCCAGGGCGCGAACGACCCAGAGCTCATCCGCACCTTAACGGGTAAAGATGGCATGCCATCCACATGGGATGCCATCATGACAGCAGCAAAACGCTTTGCGGAAACGGAGAAGCAACTGGGTAGAGATCTCCCACAGAGCACAAACCTCTACACCTAGAAAACAAGAGAAGACAACGTCCTTACCGCCCGATTAAACAAAAAGCGGAATCTAGGCATTTGGCAGTCAAGGGTAAACTTTGACACCTCATCCGGCTTGCAACATCGGTTAGGCGGAAGGGGTAACGTACAGTCGAACCAGAACTCCAGATGGACGCCGCTCACCAAAAGCGTCACCGAGATATTCGCCACTGAGGAGCTCCCATGGCCAAAGCCTCCAATAATCCGACATCGTCCCAATGCTGATCGGAGCAAATACTGTGACTTTCACAGGACAAAAGGCCACAACACTAAAGAATGCACAGACGTGAAGGACATGGTCGAAGCATTTGTCAGAGATGGGACGCTCGCGCACCTCGTGGCGCAATGAACGCTGAGCAGGCTGATGCGTGTAGAACCCCAGCTGGGGAAAACACGAATAAAAATTCCAGCTTCAATGTGGAGACTACATGCTGCGTAAAGAACGAGATCCCGAACCAGGTGCGTATCGGCTCGATGGCACTCCCATCCCAACAAAGGGAGCTCAATTACACAGTTTGCATGTAGATCAATTCCAAATTTGTAAAGAAAAGGCCAAGAGCCACTTCTAATGGAAATGATTCTCCTTAGAACATCGACGCTGATGATTTTACATTTATACTTTATGAACTATCAACACTGATGCCGGTTTTCACCGCATACATAAGTGTGAAAGTCATTGCATGGGGAAGGCGGCAAAACCCACATAAACCCAAAAAAAAAAAAAAAAAAAAAAAAAACGGCAAACCTTCACGCAGGTCAGTTGAAGGGATAAGTTCAGTCATCCCATTAAATGAAAGTGCCGGTCTATCCGCATGAATCATGATAGAGGAAACTGAACACTAACCTATTAACAACCGCGCGTCGAACGGTTAATTTATTCAACACGGATATGCCGGTTTTCACCGCATAATTACGTGGAAAGTCGTTGCGTGGGGAAGGAGGCAAAACCCGCATAAACCCAAAAAACGGCAAACCTTCACGCAGGTCAGTTGAAGGGGAAAAGTTCAGTCATCCTACTAAATGAAAGTGCCGGTCTATCCGCATGAATCATGAGAGGAAACTGAACACTAACCTATTGACAACCGCGCGTCGAACGGTTAATTCAAAACAGAATTTCTAAACAAAAGGATGAGGAAAACCTACACGCAGGTCAGATATAGGTTAAAGTTTAGCCATCCTACTAAGTGCAAGTGACGTTCCTACCCGCACAATCACGAAAGAGGAAGCAAAACTTCAACCTATTATTTACCACGTTCAAAGGTTAACTTATCCTAAACACCTAGAAATTTCAAAAAGATGAGGAAAACCTCCACGCATGTCAGATGTAGGTAAAGTTTAGCCATCCTACTAAGTGCTAGTGACGGTCCTACCCGCACAATCACGAAAGAGGAAGCAAAACTTCAACCTATTATCTACCACGTTCAAAGGTTAACTTATTCTACACTTGGAAAATTGCTAATTTAAACTAAAGTATGCAAGTCATATAACGTTTATAAAGCAAGGAATCCAGAGAAAGTAGCGGTCTTACCCGCACAAAGATTTATATTTCACAATGATTCATTACAAGAATGGCCGGGTAACTACCCGCCTACAAGAAAATAAATCTATACAAGATAAATCTATCCTAGCAGTGGGAAGGGATCTTCAGGATCAAGCTTCAGGGCCACTTCCACTTGGACCAGCACCATCAGTAGATCGTGGCAGTTCAAGGAAAGCTTTAAGGATAGCTAACCCATCATCAGCAGCAGCAACTTGATTCACCTTCTCCACCACCGGATGTGGGAAGGCGGCGTACTGATTCACTGCTTGGTCGTAAACAGCTTCAGTATCAACATTATACAAAGGGAAGTTGGAAGGCGGGATGCCTTTCTCAACGAACCCTAGACCAAGCAGGAAGCCGGCCTTTTCCCCATCCTCATGAGAAGCGTTGAGGGCTGCGCTCATAGCATCATCATAAGACGTCTCTGAGAAGACCCGATGCACAACCTACAAGAAAATACACAAGTATCAGAACCTTTTCTATTTACAAAGAAAAGCGTAAAGAAATAAAAAGCATACCTGAGACAACGCTTCTCGAAGAAGCCATTCCTTGGCAACCAGAGCTTCTTGGAGGGCAGCTTGAGCTTCGTTACGGGCGCGTTCGGATTCACTCTTGTTGAGGTTGGCAAGCAACACTTTTTTAGCCGCAGCCTCTTCGACGCCCTTTAGCTTCCGCTCAGTATGGTCAAGCACCCCCCTCTGGTCCAAGATCTCCTGGAGCTTTTTGGCGTCTTCCATCGCCAAGGCATCATGAGCCTGCTGGAGAGCCTCTAATTTGGCTTTAAGCTCTTCATTCTCCACGCGTAGAGGCTCAGCAACAGCTTCAGCCCTGGTGGCCCTCTCGGTTGCGTTCCTTGCAGTTTCCTTAGCCAGCCGAAGCTGTTCGTTAACAGCTTGGGCAGCCTTGGAACGGGCCTCGAGCCGGGCCTGAACTTCAACCTCGAGGGCCTTGAAGGCCTTCTCCTTTTCCGCAGCAGCTGCGGTAAGCTTTACGTTCTCCTCCCGGACAGCCCGCGCCCGAGCTACTTCTTGAAGACGAGCTGCTTTTAACTTGTCGTTTTCACGACAAAGCAGCTCGACGCGCGGCTGCATCCGGGCCAGGAGAACCCGAAGCTCATTGGTTAGCCTACCGTCCTGGTAGCTAGCCATGGCTTCCCCCAACGCACCACTGGGAGTAGCGTGACGAGCCCACTCCATGCACTCCACAGGGGTGCGAAGGGTTGTTCCTCGGCGAATGTTCCATCGTGGAACATACACTTCATTGGAATCCGACACTGCAAAAAACATAAAGCAGTTAGGAAAAGATGATAAAAAAATATATATATATAAAATGGGCCAAAAGAACCCTACGCACCTATAGGGTCAATAACAGGCCGATAGCCGCCAAACCCATCACCTGAACCCAACGGAAATCCATCCAAGAGGTCAGGCAGATGGGAAGGAGGCAGAGGTTGGCGATAAGCCCCATGCATACCTGAAGGTTCGGCCGTCGTTGCCGATGACGGAGGCATGGTAGAAGCCGCCGCGGTCGCAGCCGCGGAATCCGCAGCAAAAGTAACCGCCGGCTCGGTGAAAGATGCGGTAAAAATAGCACTCACAGCCGGCGGTGACGTCATCACAGCTGGAACAGTCGACTCAAAGGAGTGAGCAACTGAACCAGCGGAAGCAGGCGCAGGCGCCTGGGTCGTCGCCTCAGGTAGGCTGACCAAGCCTACCGTCATGGGCGGAGGGATACTCTGCGCTCCACTCTGGAATGCGTCAACATCCACGCCTGCGTAAAGAAGATAAGTATTAATGATGGAAAACTATGAAGTTAAAAGATAAAGGAAGTTTGTACTTACGGGTTTTCTTGAGCCTAAAGGTACGGAGAGGCGGGGACGAACCCGATGGAGCCGGCCTCTTTGCGCCGCTCACCGTCGTCTTCTTGGGCTCTCCGGAGGTGACAGTCGCAACCTCCGGAGCGGTGGTCTTATCACCACCGGGATTCCCCGCCACCTCTTCGCTCTCGGTCTCCGAATCAGACCGAGGCACCGGATCGACAGTGGAGGCCACCTTCTCCTTCCCCTTCCCGCCGGCAGCCTTCTTCTTCCGCACCAACGGAGGACCATCTGCGGATTCCTCATGAAACCATTCCGCCTCCTGGTAGTTGGAGGCGTGAAGGCTGGGAAGTGCTTGCCCATTCTTGAATTTCATGGCAAGGGGGATGGCGCGAGCCGAAATGTAGAAGAACTCCCTCTTCCACGAGCGAAGACTGCGCTCGGTTGCGCAAATCTTCAAACCCTTAATCCGGGTTATTAGAGTATACCACCCCTGGATGCACCTCCAAGTGTAGAAGGTCATCAAGCGGTCAACATAGGGCTCAATGCCCAGAATCCGGCACACCCACTCGAAGTGCCGAATCTTGGCAATCGCCATCGGGTGCACCTCGGTCAAGTGCACACCGTGCCTCTCAAGGACACGGTAAACAAACTTTGTCAATGGGAACCTAAGATTCCCATAAACAAAGAATGCAGCATATACCCCGATCTTGCCTCTGGGGGCATCGTACACCGTCTGATGGGGTTCAGGAAACTCAGGCTCGAGAGACTCGAGCATGAACTTCCTGACGACGTACCGACACAGATCGACGGGCAGAGCACACTGGCACTCGCCAGCAGTACTCTTGTCATCGGCTGTAGATTCGAGATCATGAGAAGACATCTTACAAGATGAAAGAAGAAAACGATTTCAAGAGAATGCTTGCCTGAAAAGGTGAGTATTCGCCGGAAATCGTTTAGAAGATGAAGAGAAGAGTGAAAGTGTGGATTACAAAGAACCCTCTCCCCCTTTATATACTAATCGCAATTAATGCGATGAATTTAATGCGGAAGAGAGAGAAATTGAAGGTGCAATGAAACTATGACACGTGGCAAAAAGCAAGCTGGCAACAGCTGTTGACAGGACGCGTACCATTAATTTCGCGGCCACGCGCCCGAAAAATCGCGCCCACGCGCCTGAAAAAGCGTCTGGAATGACCATGTACTGTCACGTCACCATAACTTTCTGCACGTCCTGACACAGTCAGAAGAAACCGTCGCACGACGTTTCAGAGGTTTGGACTGTTCTTATCCTTTCACCAACTCTTCGAATTTCAAAAAAAATTCAAAAAGATTCAAAAGTAAGCGGGAAAATACCCCATACCTTGGCAACCAAGTAACCGTAAGACGGATGCGGGTACAGTGTTAAGGCAAAACCCTTCACATACCTAGCACCCGCAGGGAATTGAAGCCAAGAATACCTTGGCAACCAAGTAACCGTAAGACGGATGCGGGTACAGTGTTAAGGCAAAACTCTTCACATACCTAGCACCCGCAGGGAATTGAAGCCAAGAATACCTTGGCAACCAAGTAACCGTAAGACGGATGCGGGTACAGTGTTAAGGCAAAACCCTTCACATACCTAGCACCCGCAGGGAATTGAAGCCAAGAATACCTTGGCAACCAAGTAACCGTAAGACGGACGCGGGTACAGTGTTAAGGCAAAACCCTTCACATACCTAGCACCCGCAGGGAATTGAAGCCAAGAATACCTCAGCAACCAAGTAACCATAAGACGGGTGCGGGTACAGTGTTAAGGCAAAACCCTTCACATACCTAGCACCCGCAGGGAATTGACGCCAGGAATACCTTGGAAGTAAAGTAACCGTAAGACGAGCGCGGGTAGAGTGTCAAGGCAAAACCCTTCACATACCTAGCGTTCCGCTGGGAATTGAAACCAAGAAGGATCTTCTGGGCAATGCTTGCGGAAACGGAAATAACATCCCCGCATAGCGGGAACGTCGAGAACTACATTGTTTGAAGCTCCAGGATGGAATTGGTGGTTTTAACATAATTGATCACTATGTTCAAAACTACCAAAACCCCATGGAGAATCCACACAAGTGGGACTCAACGCTCCTGACTTGCGAGAAGGTTACAGACCTACCCGCATCATACCCAAAGATCAAGCAGGAAAGTCGGGAATTTCTGCAAGTGACAAGGACTTCCGCGGGAAGAATCCCCATGGAAAACCTTAAAAAACCCTTTTCAAAACCCTTTGCTTAAGTCCAAAAGTTCACCTCACTTTATTAAACACTCATGAGAAGAACATTGGACTGGAGGGACTTGAAGAGGTAGGTCCCAGCAGAGCCCAGTTGGACCCGCAAGACTCACCTTGAAGAGGGACGTCTGCGCAGAAACCAACTGGATCTGCAGGACCCACCATGCTCAGAGACGTGACGTCCTTACGCGCAGTACGCAAGCTGTTCCCGCAGGAAATGCCTCCCAATGGTGAAGGACTCTGCCTGTTCCCGCAGCTGCGGATACAAGCCATCAGGGAAGGCCACCCGCGCAGCAAGGCTACACGGACAAGGCACTTAGCTCTCAATCACTCAGTGTCACCTGAAGGAATGAGCAAAGCCGGGAACAATCCCGCACAAGGGCGGGAGGGGGAATACTCCCGCCCAAATAAGCCAGTCCGTACGATACGGGAAGATCTTCTGTACTGTACCTGACGAGGTATGGGCAAAAGATCTGACTAAAGATACGACAGCTTATTGACAACAGTATGGCGAGCAGCATGCTCCTGTACTGTATGTCACTATTAGCCGCTGCCTACTCACCAACTCCTGTCATACCACGTGCATAGCCGGCAGTTGGTGGAAAAGGAATAGAACACAGTAGGCCTGGTCACTATCAGCCGCTGCCTACCCACCAACTACCAGCAGGGCACGTGCGTAGGCCACTGTTGGTGGAACAGGAATACTATTGCAGCCGGCCACACCTCCTTGGAAACCTACCTTCGGCTATAAATACCACAAATGGTATGACCCTCTCATCTTATCATATCTTATCATATTATCATCATATTATACCTGATATCTGCTCTAGCAATCTCTTAATATACATTTATATTTAAAGAGCAATCTAGTCTGATTCTCACGCCGGAGGGTGGTCACAAGGAGGAACCCCCCCCCCTTCTCAGTGACAAGCTCACGGTGTCTGTTTTGCAGGTTATCAGAAGAACCATCTTTACCGGGTCTAACCCCTCGTGGGAAACATCTAACCCCCAGGTTATCCGTAATCTGCCCGGGGTCCGGTTAGTGTTTCTTCACCCGTCAAGAAATTCAATTGAAACATGAAATCACTTATGGTTTCATATTTAATCAATCATTTATAAACTAGCAATTTTAACGCATATATGCACAACGCATATACATGCCAATGGGATAGTGGTCTATTGACAAAGATAAAACCTTTAAACACATGAGTTTGAGAGGGGGAAGTCTCAGTTTCAAGTCTGACAGACGACAGGATTACAAGAATTTCGTCGTTAAAAAAATATGCATATACATAGTTCTTAGTAATGCAACTGCAACCATTACTAGACTTGCACAAAACCACACCTGCTCCCTAACGACAGTTTGTAATTACATCTTCAGGTAGTTCTCACTTATCTCAGTAAGTGTAATCAGTAAGCAAGCTTAATTACGTACGTTTCATTAAACACGAAGATTACTAATAAAAACACAATTAGACTGTCCGTAATGTGGCTAGAATTTAGGGCGAGAACACCCCTCCACCCCTAACCCCGGCGAGAAGTGGGGAGAAATTGGGGGGGGGGGGGGCATGTGGGTTTATCACCAGCGGTGGAAACAAAAGATATTGTTTTAATCATTTGACCGTTGATAACGGTCATATTCTAAAAAAAATTAATCAATAAACTTAATAAATACCTAACCAATTCAACCATTTTCATCATTTCGTACACCAACTCAACATCCAAGGCGGATCATATAATGGGCCAAGGCAGGCCTCGGCCCATCTAGCCATTTCGTTTAATAGAGTAATTTTTTTTTCCAAAAAGTCAATATATATATATATATATATATATATATATATATATTGCGTCCGGCCTGTCCATATTATTTTTATCCGGCCCATTCATATAATTTGTGTCCGGCCCACACTTGATTTTTCTTAATAAATTCCTTAAAGCCAACGAACGGGAAACCATTTACCTAATAAGCGTAAAGAAAGCTCATACGCCCAATTTTTTTAAACAAAAAATACTAAAAATAAGTCCACACTCCCAACACCAATCAAACAACTGAAGCAGAAGAGTTTTTGTCTTGGGCTAAGGAGTGAAAAATAAAATCTAACCGAAGCAGAAGCAAGGCGTTCGTAGAATACTTAGACCACTAGACCAGGGTCGAGTCCGAGTGCTCACGGATCACAATTCAGACATTAGGCAAGCAACAAGTTCAACGTTTTTATTTCTTATTTGTTATGCTAGGGTTTTGAATTATTGGAAGAATTAGTGCTTGAATTTGGTCTCCTTCATGAATTAGGAATATGTGTTTTTGATTATGAGAATTCGGTTTTTGAATTTGAACTTGAGCCTTGAGGTACTCATCTTTCCCCTTGCATCTTGTCTTTTCCAGCTACTCGTCTTTCTCCTCGCATCTTGTCTTTGTTTGTTTAAAAATTCGTTTTTTTATGTGTAATAATGGTAAGTAGAATAATTGTAGTTGAACGATGGAATATAGAGTTTTTATGTTTTGACCCGACCCGAACCGGGTTGTCGACCCAAAACTTAGAAGTAGGGAAAAAAATTTTGTGTCTCGTGACTTTCGGCCTATCCATACTAGATGTTCAAGATCCGCCTTGTCAACATCCAAAAACAAATTCATTCAACCTTCTTAACCAAAAATGGATTCATCTATAAACATTCGCGATATAGAGGAATGATTTATTAATACTAGGAAGCAGGTAGCTGTGGTCATACAAGAGACGGCGGAGGAAGAAGCTGAGATTTTGGGTGCATTTTGAGCCGTAGCAAATAAGATGGCTTCTGGTTCGACTAGTTCTCAGCCACGCTCGAGACGAACGCATATCACTTGAGACGTGAGGCCGCGAACGTTCGTTTGATAGAAGACTACTTTGACTGTAACATCTCAGGTTTTACCGTATTCATATTGTTTTCATTTTATCGTTATGCGAACCTTATTTGGATCTTAATCCTTAATAATATGAAGCATTTATAAGTATTTAAGTTTCTTATGTTCACTTTATACCCAACTTTACATGATGTTCATTTCTTGTTATATGCATAAAAGGTTTATTATATTATTTATCCAATTCTCAAACTAAAGGACCTAAACTGTCAAAATTCAAAATCTACCTCTTGGCACCCGGAGCGCCGCGATACGGTGAGACCCCTATTGGTCGTGCGCCACGGGGGGACTGTTGTGCAGATCCATTGCTTGATTACCTTTCCTAACTCATTTTTAGCATGTAAATCGATTATTTTAGGCATAAGTTGAGTAAATTAAGGTCCAAGAAAGTGATTATAACTAAAATACAAGTCCATATTCATAACTTACTGATCAAGCACAAAATCTACAGCTTATTTCATTGATTTACTCATTAATTTCATATTCGGTTGCTTAAACAAGCATATTAACCATAATTGATTCGTTTTCGTAATTCCTATATAAACATAATAGTTTTAGACCCCGTGTATTACACAAGATGATCTAAATAATAAATTTACAAATAAAGTTAATCAATAAGTATATAATGTATGTGAAAAAAAATATATATTACATATATATTTCTTATTCTTATTACTAAAATTTTAAAACTAAATACCAACTATGTCCTTGAAATCAAAATTAGTGGAACCTACAAAATAAATTTTAAAAATAACATAATGTTCGCAAATAATGTGCTAAATATACAACCTATAACACTACAAAGTAATATTTTTTTTCATAGAAAACATTAAAAGGTACTTGTACATTTAAATACATATTTTGGATTATTTTTAACTTGTTTCCTTTTAGTTAACTATGTAGCTTAGCTTATTCTACCAAACTTCACAACATGAAAACAGCAATAAAATCATTCAATTAAGATAAAAACACATTCAAGATGAGAATTAAGTACGAATCAATTCGACGAAATACAAAAAAAACCCTAAAATCATATGAATCAAATAATAAGGAAACTTGTCAAAACATATTCAAAATCAAAATAATAAAAATAAAATCAAACAAATATTGTTAAACTCCAAGGAACACTATAAGAACCCAAAATGAAACTATTTAAATCAAATATTTTTTAATATAATGTTTTCATTTTTTTTTACTATTGTAATATGATTATTGTATATGTTATTAACAAACTAATCTTTTTGTTTATTGAAATAAATTATATTAGTTAAATAAATTTGATTTTATATAAAATAAAAACAACTTAAATTTGGAGATGATATGGAAACTTATGTTGACTTTTATAACCGAATTTTGAACTTAAATATAAGATTTATCTAACTTATATATAGAAAATATATATTAAATGTCTTAATTTATAAGATATAAAAGTGAAGGAGTTTTGGTGGGAAAAAAATTATTAGATGAATAACATGTGTCACAATTATTTTCTTTTATTAGAATAGGTAGATCATTCTAACCTGCCACAAACTTTGCTCTAACCCTAATAGAGCCTCTCCAGACATCACCCCTCTCTGTGCTTCATCAAACTTCTTGGTTTTTGCATTATTGTTGAAGATACACGCATAAACGGTTGACCTTGCTTGCTTTTGGACCTTTGACTCTTAGTTTCTGTTGATTCTTTCATTTTCCAGATATGTTGTAAACTGAGAATTTGTTCATACCTATTCACTAGTCAATAACCTTCAATCAATTCCGGTGATTGAAGGGTGTTGGCTGGTCAATCTCATTAAAACCCGTTAAAGGGTAAAACAATCAACAAGTTTGACTTTATGTTTTGTCATACTTCTGCTCGGATTCAATGTTCGATCCAGAAGACTTTTATTCTCGTTACGAAATTTTAAGGCTATTGACCAAAACCCGACTTCTGACTCACCGTTCGGATTCTGGTCAGTACCGACTCGTTTAAATATTAAATCTAACATAACCGGAGTTTTACTTATCCGTTTGGATTGATTCCAGCGGCAACGAGTTCATTTTTACTATAGTTTCTTATCTCAAAGTTTCAGGTTTTGTTGGTTTATATCGTTTGGCGCATTAACGGAAGATCGTTTATTTTATTCTTATTTTACTCACTTGCTTATTGTTTAAGGTGAGTTTTTGTCATTCCCCTATTTTACCATGTTTTCAAATGTTTTGGGACATATGCATACTATTTAGTATTTCTTATTATACATATCTTAATCTAGCAAACATGATATTGTGTGTGATTAATCGAACATACTTGCTACATGATTACTTGTTTATTTTACGCATTCGGAGAGATCCAACATATTCTCATTATAGTATGATCATACGACCGTCATGTTAACCAGCGCCCGATTCGTTTGGCAATGGTATCTTGACACTTTCTTTGCTCATGGTTTGGTTATATTTACTGCAATTATTTACGATTTGTTTACCTTTCATATTATTATATATCATTGCAAATCTGGTGACAATCTCACTCTACTTATTGTTGACAACTCTATTTTTATTTTCAACGCATATGCAGGTTATAGATTGGCTTGAAGATGGAAGTTATGGACACCTAGTCGAGACTCTATGATTTATTAAAAGATAATTTACTTTAAGTTAATATTGGGATTATTAATGTTTGTTTTTTGGATTATTTATTTTATTTGAATGATGTGTGTTTTGAATGAAATAAATTAATTTAATAGTTATTGTCACATTTATTAATAATAGTTACCTTGAGCTGTGAACAATCATGCTTACGCCCCGACATTTCCGCCTTAAGTTGGGGTGTGACATCGACGACCCGCCTAGACGCTATGTTTAGACGTCGTTTTCGGATGTCTAGACGTTTATTTTTGCGTATTGAGGAAGATTTGGAGCGAGAATATCCGTATTTTCAACAAAAATGCGACAAGAGGGTATTTAGGATTCACCGCCATCCAAAAGTGTACTTCGGCGGTATGCGTTCTCGCATACGGGAACACGACCGACATCAACGACGGCTATTTAAAGATGGCGGAGAAAATGACACGAGACGCGTTGGAGAATTTTTGCATCAGTTAAATTTTATTTGTTTTAAATTAATTATTTTTGCGTCAGTATAACTTAAATTGTTTTATATAACTTACTTTCCTTTAATTCAAATTGTTTTAATTATTTATTTACATAGGAATAATACAATTATACGGTGGTCGTTATCTAAGGAATCCAACTTCAAATGACCTAGCTCGCATATACGAGGTACATGAAAGTAAACATTCTTTTACTGGCATGATCTGGAGTTTAGATTGCATGTATTAAAAGTGGGGCAACTGTCCAACCGCATGGCGAGGTTAATACACTCGTGGTAAACATGGAGTACCAACGGTTAATCTTCAAGCCATTTGTTCACAAGACCTTTGGGTTTAGTCGGCCTACTTTGGCTTTCGGGTCCAACAATGACATAAACGTTCTCAACGCCCGCGCTGAAGTATTACATCAACTGTAGCAAACCGGTCTTACCATTTTATGCCAACGGTACCTACTACCGTCACGACTACTATCTGACAGATGGGATATATCCGGAGTACTCGATCTTCGTGAAAACGTTCAAGACCTTATCGAAGAAAAAAAAGAATATTATAAGAAGAAGCAAGAGATTACGCGAAAGGATATTGAGAGGTGTTTCGGGGTTGTAAAAAATGTTGGCATTATGTGAAAAACCCATGTCGTGTGTAGTCGATGGCAAAAATGAGCGATGCCATGTATACGTGTATCATATTGCGTAATATGAATTTAGAGGACGAGAGCAAAGCATATGTTAACACTATATACCAGGAAGCATTCCAGAACAATTACCTGAACCAACCGAACAACAACGAATAAGAAACAATCACGAGCTCACATCAAGTGAGATACATAACTAACTTAAGGCGGATTTGGTTTAACGTGTTTGGGATAATCTTCCCACTGAAGACGAAAACAAATACGAAAACGATCAACAAAACGAAGAAAGCGAAGACGAATCATAAACTAATATTTTTATATGTATTTTTTTTAATTTTTTGATGTATTTTTTATTTTAATATTTGTTTTTTAATTTTATGTTTTATTTATTTATTTAATTTAATGAATTTTTATTTATTTAATTTAATTAGTTATTATTTGTTTAATTTACTTATAAAAAGAAAATTAAAAAATATGGCTTGACAATGTGATGGGGCTAATTAATCAAGCCTCATCGTTACGCCCCTAATTTTTTCTAGCCTCTCATCCTGACCAGCGCCACATGTCACTTCTCCTCCAACTTTCAACCCACCACTACACTTACGAAATTCGTATCTTAATTCACAGTGAAGTGATTGTTTTTTATTTGTTCCATAAAAAACACCTCCCCAAGTGCAAGCTTTAAACTAACTGACGTGACACATGATTTTTTTTTCTTTTTTTCTTTCGGGAAATGTAACACCCTAGGCAAATTCCACATTGGCTGTGGACAGAAGAGATCATTGGTTCATAAGTAAATGTCCCGCCTCTTAAATCACCAACGCGTTTTGGGCTTAATGGTAGTGGACGAGAGGAGAGCTCCACAGTTAAGCGTGCTCAGGTGGGAGTAGTAGCAGGATGGATGACCTCCTGGGAAGTCTCCACCTGAGCAACCAAAAACAAATTGTGAGCTCTTCGTGGGCAAAGCGGACAATATTGGTGGTACGAGAGGCCGAATGTTACGGGAAAATTCTTAAAATAGTCCCTTTTAAAGAGAGAAGCCCCCAAATAGCCATTTTTTGTTAATTATTTTCAAAAATTTGTACTTGAGAAAACATTGGAAGAAGATATAAATTATGAGGGAGCAGACCAAAGTCTTAAAAATATGTAGGGAGCAGGCCATATTTTTTTCTTAACTTTTTTTCTCAAAATACAGTCTTCCAAGACTGTTTTTTTATGTTTCCTACCTGGGCCGTACATATTTTAAAATTCTAGGAAAATGGGCTTTTTAAAATTCGTCTTGGGAGACGCATTCAGAGACACTTGTTCTTAGGAGACGAGATTATTATATTTCTTCTTATAATTTGGATTTATTCTAATTCCGTCTTGAGGTGTAGACGGATAATAATTAAATCATGTCGGTGTAGACGGAATTTAAATAAGTATTGCCGGAGTGCACGAAATTAGAATAAATCCAACTTATAAGAAGAAATACAATAATCTCGTCTCCTAAGAACAAATGTCTCTGAATGCGTCTCCCAAGACGAATTTTAAAAAGCCCATTTTCCTATAATTTGAAAATATGTACGCCCATGTTGGAAACATAAAAAAACAGTCTTGGGAGACTGTATTTTGAGAAAAAAAGTTAAGAAAAAATATGGCCTGCTCCCTTAATATTTTGAAAAAATTTGGACTTTTCCATCAACATTTTCCCATAATTGGTCTGCTCCCTACATATTTTTAAAACTTTAGCATGCTCCCTCATAATTTATATCTTCTCCCAATGTGTCTCTCAAGTACAAAGTTTTGAAAATAATTAACAAAAAATGGCTATTTTGGGACTTATCTCTCTAAAAGGGACTATGTTGGGAATTTTCCCAAAATAAAAAAATCACGTGTCACGTCAGTTAGTTTAAAGGGTGCAATTTCCAAAAAAGTTCTCTCATGATCCTGATCTTATATATATTTATAAAAGACGATTTTCTATGGCTTATAATATTTTACTAGTTTTAGAACCCGAGTAATACACGGGATTTCACAAATTTTAAAATTAATCAGATGAATTATTTGAAAGAAAGAAACCACATTAATTAAAGATAAATCTAACCTATAGATAAGAAGTTTAAAATACAAAATTTACAAATTCGAGAAAATCTCTTACATAATTTTTTTGTATTAACTTATTTGTGAAAATGAACAAATGAATATGGATTGTGACAAAATAGATGTAAGGATGTAAGTATCCGAATCCGGAATATGCATTGAATTAGAGATTAAATCATTGATTGAAGTTAACTAATATTGATTGGTGAATAATTATGGTATGAACTCAAATTTCAAGCATGATTTATAAATTTATTTTAATTGATTTACAAATTTAATTTCAGCAAACCTACATGCCCATCACCTTATTTAACGTCAACAAATCAAATTAATCATTAAGATGATTTTTCTTTAATAAATTAGTTGCATTATTAAGTTACAAAATCTTCTTTCTCGTTCAAAATGATATTGAAATTACCCAATGATCATAGGAAATTTTGTTGTTTTTTTTTGTGTAGATGAGTTTCTTTTTTTTTTTTACTTAGACGAAACGTAAATTTATTGACAAGAAAGAAATTAGTGGGTTTCAAAAAATCTCTTACTTTTGATATAATTTTAAGCTCATTTTAGAACAAACATTAAAAAATTTTATATAATAAAGTATTTTACATATATGTAAACAAAATGTAAATATAAAAAAATGAAGAACATATGTTTTTTTCTTGTTTATGGATATTTCTACTCAGTTAATTATTCTGATTACTTTATATATGCGTATAATTAAACACAATAGACGGAGTATTTATTAATTTAATTAAGTTTTGTGTTTGACTATTAGTAGTAGTTCCCAAATATTGGTTTATTTAATTGGTGTATGATATGTAAAAAAAATTTTAAAACCCTTTATATTCGGTTTGTTTTTTAATAGTTTCTTAAAATAAATAACAATCTTAAATTATCAAGCATTAATATCATTACTATAAATATCTAGAATTAAAGAGATTGGAGATTAGAATTTAGGAGGGAAAAAATAGTCAAGAATCAATATGGGACTGACATGTGGCGACCAGTATTTTATTTTATTGGTATAGTAACATGAATTAATTTGAGTTAATAATACTATGGTGTTGTATAGAATAATGGAAACCCCGTTACATGTTGTTGTTATTCATCAAGTATTTTAAGGGTTAGGATAAACGTATCTCCCTTCCATGAACTTTGAGTACCTTCAACAATTTTATTTGATATATTACTACCCTCTAACATTTTTAAAATTTTGTGGTCTCTTTATAAAAGTTTTATTTTTATTTTTTATTCCTATAATGTTTTATTATTATTATTATTATTATTATTGTTGTTGTTCACTCTTTTTGTATTTATTGTCCTTTATCATAATAATATTTATTATTATCACTATCGATGTATTATTATATTTATATATGTGTGTGTGTGTGAGAGAGAGAGACTAATATAATATTGATACTATTAAAAAAAATAATTATAATATTTACAATGACAATAAATAAAATAAATAAAATAATTAGTAATAACAAAAGAGTTTTTAATTTGATATAATTATTAGAGACTATTAAGTAAAACAAAATGTTGAAGGGACTAATATGTGTAAATAATTTTAAGGGAAAATAGTAATTAATTTGATAAGTCTAAAAGGTGTGCATTTAGTAAAAATCATATGGAGGGAGGTACATTTAGTAGCACCTATATTTTAAATGTTCCGATGAGAATAACTACAAAAGAAACATAATCAAATCAAATTTATTAATTACTACAAAGATAGAGCAATAAACCATAACTAATATATTCTCTCTGCTATGTTATTCTAATAACATATGAATTATGGTGTTACATGATAACAATTCATGTTCCATCCAGCTTGAACACAATCTGAGTTTGTCAAGGTCAAACATCTTGATCTAACTTAACTAGGAGTATGATTTGTAACGATTATTTTCGAGCTTTCAAATTAAAACAGGGAATAGAAAGGAAAACCATTACAGCTAATATCTTTTCTAGCACAACCAAACCCACACAAGATGAAAATGAGTACATAAAATCAAACCTGCTAAGAAGATATTCATCAAGCAAAGTCAAAACTTTCAAACTCAAGGAATTAAAAGTTGAATGAAGCCAATTTGGTTTTTGTTCATTGGTTTGGATAGTTCCCCAGTTGCTCCATCTGCCAACTTTCATGAGGTGCGACATGATCATGCTCGGGCTTGTATTGCTGTAGCCAGAATGACATGCAATGTAAATAAATGAATAGATAAGACTAAAATACTATGGTTTAATTTCTTTATACCTCCATTTTAGTCAACAACTCTAGTGCATTTGAGGCTGATAAAACAATGTCCCTAGCAATTGGCTTTATGAAACCCTCTTTGACTCCATTGTCAAATAAAGCAAGCAAATTGTTGTAATATCCATCAACATTTAAGAGACCAACCTGAGCATATAAATTATTTGTGTCAAATATGAATATACGATTACCGATTTTACATTATTTCACTAGCTAACTTTCATAACTTCATAAGTAAACGAGTTGACACTGTCACTACCGATTCTCAAAACAATACAAATGACAACTCACTGGTTTTTTATGAATTCCAAGTTGTGACCATGTGATCATCTCTAAAACTTCCTCCATGGTGCCATAACCTCCTGAAATATGTGTCACCATGAATACAAATTTCAGGTAAAAAGTTAAGAAATTTGAACACGATTATAAAGATACCGGGAAGTGCAATAAAGGCATCGGATTCTCGAGCCATTTCAGCTTTCCTTTCATGCATATCTGAAACAATCCGTACCTCTCCAACAGTTTCACCAGATATCTACCAAAATTAGTAAATTGAGGCTATAATTCAACAAAAAGATGCAAACAGAAAAGATATTAAATAATGGACAACGATCTTGCTAGCACAGAACTATCAAAACTACAAACTACACATGTGTTGTCATATTATTATGCTTATATGATCGTTTAGAGTGATTTTGCATTATCTTTTTTCAAACTATTAGCATGTGGTCCTACATGGATCAAACATAACTGCATAATCACAACCTCTGCAAGTACTGCTGCATACTTAACCTCAGGAATGTAACATACTAAATAAAGAAGACTAACAAGGACAAGAAAGATTTAAAACAAACTCAAAAATTCAAAATTTATAAGGGAAACACCTCAAGTGGTACAAGAGCTTTAGGTATAACCCTGCAAGTGAATAAGAACCAATGATTTTGTTAAAACCAGCATTAAAATAAAGAACAGAACAAGAATTGACGTTTGTGTATATTACCCAAGAACATGGCAACCTCCATCGAAAACTCTCTGAGACACCATACCCATTAAACCCACACTTCCACCACCATATACCAAATTTATCTTCCTACTAACCTATAATTAACAAAACAATCACAAAACTTAAACAAGGAAACAAGACATTAAAACTTGATGATGCAAAAATCCCAATAACATTCAATCAGAACAGCAACAACAACCATACACAGTAAAATCCCACGCATAACAACGCTATTGGTAGGGCCTGGGGAGGGTGGGATGTAAGTTATAACCAAACCATACCTCTATTCTCCCGTAAGACCCTTGGCTCCAATAACGATACATGGACATGAAAAATATATTAGAAACACAAGGTGCACGTGAAACAACACGAACACTATACGCCATGAACAGTACTAAAAATATAGCACAACTAAGCTACCAATAACCGAAACAACGTAAAAAAGTATAACAACAACACGTAAAACATAAGGCCGCCACCCGTCTAAGAGAATTTAAGTCTAATAGGCCCCACCCATAACAACCATCCTAAAAGTCCTTAACCCTAATCCTACGTCTCGTATCCACAACATTCAATCATAAAACCATAAAATCCAATTTCAAAGGCATTTTATCAAACAGATGGAGTGCAAACAACAAAAAACTTCAAAATAAAACAACAAAAGGAAATCAATCAAATTACCAATTCATCTCCCAATTCAGTAGCAGCAACACTGAAGCGTTGCCGATAACCCGGGTTACTTCCACAGAAGACACAAATCTTCTTGAACTTGCTGCTTGAACCCCCTTCCATTTTAAATCCAAAGTCTTTATAATAAAAAGGGTAATCAAAGTTTGAGCATTTATCTTGTTTTGGGAACAAAACTGAGATTACAGACTAATATATTAGAAGATATAATAATAATATATAATTATTATAGTATATGTTCGAAATTCAATTTTCAGCGTATATGACGAAAGGAAGCCACAAAAGAAAGCCCACATGGAGGATTTAACACCTGCTTGGAGCCTGGTAAATAATATCTAATTATGGAAACAATAAAAAACAGCAAAAAGGGTCATTTAATAATAATAATCATCTTTCTTTTCAACTTGTCCATCATCGCAAGTTATTATTCTGAAAGGGGGTTGTCCCACTCGAGAATCATATTTCTTTAAACTCTTTTGTTTCTCTCACTTTTCATTTTAATGCCTCTCACATCTCACTTTCACATATTTTGAACTTGTCCCCTAATATTACTATTATATTATATTATTACTAGGTTAGGTACTTTTATAAAACACGGGTTAAAGTAAATAAATTTATTTAAATAATAACATAATGTGAAATATAAAAATGTTAACATATACAAAGATATGATGTCTAGTAGAATAAATTACACAATATGGAAATAAAAGATTGAAAATTCCTAAACCTTTAAATATTTTTTTGTATACAATATTGGTAATTTTAACCTCCACAGCAAAATTAGTAGTTTTACTTTATTTTGCTTTCAACTTTAGATAATGAAACACATACTTACTATGCGTTAAAACATGTTTTGTCTCAAAAACAAATCAATCTAAAGTGATTGGCCTTAACTTTTATTAATCTTCATTGCGAAACAAACATAAAGTAAAATTTTCCTTGTTTGAAATTTGAAATTAATTATTTTATATATCTAAATAAATGTGAAAACTCGTTAGTTATAAAAGCTTAATACTAATAACTAATACAATATATTAATATAAAACTAAATAGTACATTTATGTTGGTATTATATTTTTAAAATCAAGAAATAATTATTAAAAAGAGAAAATAATAGATTGAAAAGAAAAAAAGTTAAATAATAAAACTATTAATAAGAAAAAGAAATGTATTTAATATGAGAACGGGGAGGGAAAATTTTTTAAAAATATATCTTGTGTGGCAATGAGAAATCTTTTATATTTATTATATAGTATAGATTTTAACCTCCATAGCAAAATTAGTGGCTTTACTTTGTTTGCATTCAACTTTAGATAATGAAACACATAATTTACCATGCGTTAAAACATGTTTTATCTCAAAAACAAATCAACCATCTGTAGTGATTGGTCTTAACTTTTATTAATTTTCATTGCAAAACAAATATAAACTGAAAACTTCATTGTCTGGAATTTGAAATCAATTATTTTATCTAAATCAACGTGAAAAATCGTTACATATAAAAGCTTAATACTTATAACTAAACAACATATTAATATAAAACTAAATAGTATATTTATGTTGGTATTATATTTTTTAAATCAAGAAATAATTATTAAAAAGAGAAAATAATAGATTGAAAAGAAAAATAAATACATATAAACAAAGGGGTAGCGGCGCAGCTTGTTGCCTGCTTGCCTTCTGTTTCGATGTAATCCAATAAACAATTAATAATAAAATAATAGATGTTAGAAGGGCGAAAAAATATATATATATAAAACTATTAATATAAAAGAGAAATGTGTTTAATATGAGAAAGATGAGAGAAAATTTGTAAAATTTATTTTATCTGATAACATGTGGCAACGAGAAACCTTTATTTATTATACAGTATATATTATGTTATTAATATTATTATTATGCTATTTTAAGTATATGGTACACCCCTAACTATTAAATGCTGTTAAGGGGACGGAGGGCAAGCGAACGACGGGCGGTGTCAAGTGTTAAGTGTAATCTTGCGTAAGTAAGAGCACCTAGTTGTCGTACTTCAAAACCTAGGGGTTTTTGAGTCAGTTTTCTATTGCAATAATAAAGTGTTTGATCGATCATTTGTCTTGAAGTGGTATCAGAGCTCTAATACCACTTCAAGACAAATGATCGATCAAACACTTTATAGCTTTGATAACACTTCAAGACAAATGATCGATCAAACACCTTATTATTGCAAAAGAAAACTGACTCAAACCAAGACCTATATTTATAAATAACTAGTAGTTTTACCTCCGCGTTGCGGGGAGGGGCGTAACACCATGAAAAACCACCTATGTAATCCCAAAAAACCTAGAAAAAAATTCACTTTGAGCTACTTCCGCCGTAGAAGTATTACCTCAAAACTTTTACTAAATTGCCTGACACCCATTCACAACTTAAAACTCCAGCTGAGTTTAACAAAATGTCACCTAAAATGACATGTTAACAGAAATTTGACACGAAACACGAAACTACAGTAAAATTGACTAAACAATTGCAAACTCGTCAGATGCACCACATGTTTAGCACTTTCACTTCTGAAAGCTAATATTTAGCATAAATTACATAATAAAAGAATAAAAAAATGTGTATTTAACACTTGACTTCTCAGAGCAATTAAAAACAGAAAACATACTAAATAAATTTTAAAATAAAAATGTTAAAACTACAAAAACCTACAGGTCCATTTAATATTTATTCACGAATGATATTTTCTCTTAACACCACCTCTGTTAAAGTTGAGATCAAATATGTTATGGTAACACTACCAACCGAGGCTCGGCCTGTTTGACAGCTGCAACGTAATTTCCCATACCAAAAATAGAAGCTTCATCAAAGCCACAGACCATAAGAGAACAATGTGATATTCACCAACTGACGGTTAAAGCAAATCTTACATGTTCCGCAATCAAGCACACCTTCTTAACCGAGGCTCAGTCCGCTCGAGGCTCAGTCCGCTCAGCGGCTGCAACGTAATGTCATATGTATCAACCAAGAATAAAATTTGATTTTCGAAAATAATTAACCAAGAATAAAAATGAGCAGGCCCAACAGCAAAGGCTAACCATACACGATATTGTTACCACCATGTCACCAAACCGTAAATGCTCCTCAACCAAACCCACAACAGACGGCTGATACCAAGCATCTATAGCTGACTTACTGTAATCTTCAACCGCTTTTTTCTCCCCGCGAAAGAAGCAACCTCAATGAAAAAGAAAATTAGTAATTAGTAAACAGTCTTGATTATATATAGTGTAGAACTTTAAACACTTTCAGTAAATATCATTTCATTATTTCATCATTCTAAAAGATATATCATTTCATATTTACTCCAGAAAACAGTAAAAAAATACTATACTTGTTTATTAATATGAAACACAATTTGGATTTGTATTTTTTACTATGAAATGGATAGCTACGGTCTTTGTAGTTTCTTGAAAAGATTCATAGAATGTTATAAGATTTAAATAAATATAAAAAATAATATATATATATATATTACCTTGCTGATTGATCCGAGTGCCTGTTCGACTACAGTGGCTGCTTTAGCATAAGCGATTTGGCTTCGTGATGCCATCTTGTCTATTGTAACTGACATAAGTGAACCATAAATAACCAATGAAGGAATAGAGGTCAACATGACAAGTGTTAGAAGCAATCCCTTGGCATAGGCTCTCAGGAAACCGCCTATGTTGCCATTAACGGTGTGAATTTTCCAACCTGAAAAAATATTTTTATTAGCATTCCAGGAATTTACATATAGATGAAAATTAGAGGCTTATGAAGACAGTATCACCAGACATCCTGTCAACAACTTCCCCTACGTTTGTTTCTTTGTCAAAGAAGGAAACATCTTGTCTTAATATTGTTTTTAGGTAATTCCTTGTTCTTGCAGCATGTCTTTCTCCTGTCATCATCCATAATGCCGCCACTACAAAACAAAACATTTTTCTACAATTAGAGGGGCATTTATATGTGATTGTTTACTTTAAAGTTGTTATGATAAGATAATCAACTATTTCATTTAAAAATTGTCTTGCTCAGCCGATCAAGGCTTAGTCCGTTCGACGGCAGCAACGCAAGTTACCACGCCAAAAATCGAAATGCCATCATAGCCATAGACCATAGAGACCAACAATTAAACCGAGCTGTCAAATTTTTAACCAAGGCTCAGCCCGCTCGACGGCTGCGACATAAGTTGCCATGCCTATCAAAGCCCATAGACCATAGACAACAATGTCATATGGATCAACCAACAGTATAATTGAACAGGAAATTGCACTCTATCCAACCCAACAACATTGACTAACCATGCATGATTGTGTTACCACCATGTCACCGAACCGTAAATGTTTCTAAGTCAAACCCTCAACAGACGCCTGCTAGAGCAGTAACAAAAAGAATCTAATATAAAACAAAAGAATATCTGGTTAATAACGTAGCTGAATAACATTAAACATCCACAACAATGAGCCCTTTGTATTTGTAAATTCCAAAAGGATCAGGCATGCACAAATATTATG